>NW_019957702.1:94791-119761 GCF_002910315.2 Salvelinus sp. IW2-2015 | reverse complement strand
TAATACTGTATTAAACTGACAGACAGAAACACAGTGTTAAGATAATACTGAGGGTGCGTGTCAAAATCAATCAAATGAAATAGAAATAGTGACACTAGGAATATAGGAGGTAATAACATGGCTATACACAGGGAGTACCAGTAATAACATGGCTATATACAGGGAGTACAGGTAATAACATGGCTATATATACAGGGAGTAGCAGGTAATAACATGGCTATATACAGGGAGTACCAGGTAATGAACATGGCTATATACAGGGAGTACCAGGTAATAAACATGGCAATATACAGGGAGTACCAGGTAATAACATGGCTATATACAGGGAGTACCAGGTAATAACATGCTATATACAGGAAGTACCAGGTAATAACATGGTATATTTCAGGAAGTACCAGGTATAACATGGCTAACAGTAAGGCTATAAAGGGAGTACCAGGTAATAGCATGGCTATATACAAGGAATACCGGTAATAACATGACTATATAACAGGGAGTACCAGTATCGAGTAGATGTGCAGGGTGCCAGGTAATACATGGCAATACAGGAGTACCAGGTAAATAACATGGCTATTACAAGGAATACCAGGTAATAACATGGTTATATACAGGGAGTAACAGGTATAACATGGCTATATACAGGGATACCAAGTAATAACATGGCTATATACAGGGAGTACCAGGTAATAACATGGCTATATACAGGGAGTACCAGATGAGTAGATGCAGGGTGCCAGGTAAAACATGGCTATATACAGGGAGTACCAGGTAATAACATGGTATATACAAGGAATACCAGGTAATAACATGGTTATATAACAGGGAGTACAGTAATACATGGCTATATACAGGGAGTACAGGTATTAACATGGCTATATACAGGGAGTACCAGGTAATAACATGGCTATATACAGGGAGTACCAGGTAATAACATGGCCATATACAGGAAGTACCAGGTAATAACATGGCTATATACAGGGAGTACCAGGTAATAACATGACTATATACAGGGAGTACCAGGTAATAACATGGCTATATACAGGAGTACAGTACTGAGTCAAAGTGCAGGGGTACCAGGTGATAATATGGCTATATACAGGGGAGTACCAGGTAATAACATGGCTATATACAGGGAATACCAGGTAATAACATGGCTATATACAGGGAGTACCAGGTAATAACATGGCTATATGCAGGGAGTACCACTACCGAGTTGATGTGCGGAGGGTAAGAGGTAATTGAGGTAGCTATGTACATATAGGTAGGGGTAAAGTCACAGGCAACAGGGTATATAATATCTGTGTGTGTGGTGATAGGGTTACCAGTAACAGTATGGAGGGTGAGAAGCAGAGATTAGGGTTACCAGGAACAGTATGGAGGTGAGAAGCCAGAGATAGGGTTTACCAGTAACAGTATGGAGGGTGAGAAGCAGAGATAGGGTTACCAGTAACAGTATGGAGGGTGAGAAGCAGAGATAGGGTTACCAGTAACAGTATGGAGGGTGAGAAGCAGAGATAGGGTTACCAGTAACAGTATGGAGGTGAGAAGCAGAGATAGGGTTACCAGTAACAGTATGGAGGGTGAGAAGCAGAGATAGGGTTACCAGTAACAGTATGAGGGTGAGAAGCAGAGATAGGGTTACCAGTAACAGTATGGAGGGTGAGAAGCAGAGATAGGGTTACCAGTAACAGTATGAAGGGTGAGAAGCAGAGATAGGGTTACCAGTAACAGTATGGAGGTGAGAAGCAGAGATGGGTTACCAGTAACAGTTATGAAGGGTGAGAAGCAGAGATAGGTGTTACCAGTAACAGTATGAAGGGTGAGAAAGCAGAGATAGGGTTACCAGTAACAGTATGGAGGGTGAGAAGCAGAGATAGGGTTACCAGTAAACGTACGGAGGGCGAGAAGCAGAGATAGGGTTACCAGTAACAGTATGGAGGGTGAGAAGCAGAGATAGGGTTACCAGTAACAGTACGGAGGGCGAGAAGCAGAGATAGGGTTACCAGTAACAGTATGGAGGGTGAGAAGCAGAGATAGGGTGACCTTCCCTTTAAACCCTGATGGATGTAAATCAGGAGAGCATTCTGAAATAACAGGGTCAGATTCTACCCCTGCCAGGTATGGACAAACATACAGCTGGCTGCAAGGGGCTTTCTGGGGGCACTGGGTGGATACCAGGACAGCATGTGCTCAATTCCCCATCTGTAGTTCAAATAACAAATCTCAAGAACGAAATGAACAGAATACATCAACAGATGGGCTGTTATTGTCTGATTCTCTCAGAAACAACTAAATATATCTAACGTAGCATTACTTTTAAAATAACATTTTAGAGAAGTGGATTTGGCCTGATTGCTTGAGGTTGTAATTGCTGATGTGTTTCAGATACCATAGGTGATACAGGCTATGGAAAATGGAAATGAAATGCATTATAATGCAAATATTGTAAATATGAATTTACACATGTTTAATTTCTATAGTTATGTTTTCTWTGAAGTATGTAAAAAGGTTTTTATAACTGCATTTCCGTGCTGAACTCTCCTAAGTTACTAAGTTCTGGAGGGGGGAAATGTCACTACAACAAACACACTCCCGTTTCCTTTTCTAAATCTTCTGGCCATACACTCGCATTCTTCCACTGTTTCCATCACCTTCCTTCCTATTCACTGGGTGGAACCCAGAGCGTTGGGGCTGCACGGGGCTTTGTGCCCGCCAGACGTGGCTGTCTGTGTCCACTACCCGCCACTCCCACTCCTTTCACTGGGAGGAAAGAAGAGGGGCTATGGGGCTGGAASGAGAGTGTTGCCCACGCAAGCAGAACATCCCTCTCTTGTTGTGCAGTGGGCTGACGAGAGGACGCGGTCAGTCTTTTCCAATAGAATAGAGGGTTGGGCAGCTGCTTCGGGCCCGACAAAAGGACTAGTCTTCTGTTCGCTGGCTCCTGTTTACTTAGCGTTGTTTCTAGGAGCCATACAGAACCTATGTCTTGTGCACATGCGTGTCAATCTAGCTGAATGGGAGGGAGATAAAAATGCACTCGGCAGTCAATGGAGTCAATTGAACCATCAACAGTTTTCAATGTATTTAGGAGGTTTATTAGGTCAACTAAATAGGTTATATGGTCAAACTAATTACAATTACTTACTTTGGTAGCGATCAGATAATTGGGCTGTTGTTAGATGTAATATATACTGATTAATTGTACACTTCCAATTGTTAAAATAATAAAATGTCTCCTGCAAAAGCCATATGTATTGGCGTTGAAGTTATAACACTGCTCTATCACCCCCACTTTATACAACCAAAAGGTTTATCTCCATGTGATGATGCTAAGCATGTCTAAGCTCGTTCACTCATCAGAAGCATCAGTCAATGCTTACCTTTCTGTAAAACATTATCATCGTTGCAATCCGACCTGTGTTCAGATATATCTGGATTTCATTATTTGTTCTTTAAATCCTTATTTTCGGTGTTTTTCAGTCTTTTTAAAATAATGTGGGTTGAATCATCTATTTATATTGGAAGTGTTTTAAAGTATTTCCAAATAGTTTCCTATAAATAACCTAATATTTTGAAAGTATTTTCAAATACCTATTTCAAATATTATTTTCAAATACCTATTTCAAATATTATTTTCAAATACCTATTTCAAATATTATTTTAAAATACTTATTACAAATATTATTTTCAAATACTATGGGGTAAATACATTAGAGTACATTTGTGTCAGTGTATGTTAGTAATTTCATATACATACCAATATTTTCCAAGTGTATTTCCAAATGCATTCCAATATTAAACTAGCTAAATTGTCTTTTTTCTAATACTTACTCCGAAATGTATGTGAAATTAATTAATGATTTTTGAAATAGCATTTGAACCAAGGTCTATTTTTGCAACATGCTTCAACCAAGAGTAAATTCATGATGGGTTTTCCCTCACTCTCCTGACTGCTGTGTGAAGTTACCCTCGTTTCTTAGCGTTCAGCTGCTCTGCATAGAGACTAGAGGAGACTAGAAGGAGACGGGGGTTGAGGCTGACAGACTGGGGAAAGTACCTTGCCAAGTGAATGAAAATCAACCTCGTCTCTCTGATTCCCAAGAGCCTTTCATCCTTTTGATTGTCCTTCCTTCTCCAGCAGATCTGTTCTGCACTAAAAAATGCTTTAGTTTACCATAGAAACGCATCTTTTCCGTCGGGATATTGATGTTTTCGTCCTAGCAGGGGTTATGACATGGTGAATCAGAATTGAAAAGCCTAGGGACAATGGCGGTATTCATGGTTGGTTTTTGGTCTTTGGTTTGGGTTCTGTCTTGTTTTTCAAATCCCTTCATTTCTCAAATGAATACTAATATTGTTTATTTTGTTGATGTCTGCCGGCGCTGCGTCACTTTAGCTGCAGTTCAAGGATTTAACTGTTTGTAGAAGCAGCAGGTTGTTACACCATTATGAGGCGCTACTGTAGGGTTGGAGCAGAACTAAACCACAGACAATGGTGCTGGCTTAAAAGAAACGGTGTTCTCTCTCTCTCTCTCTCTCTCTCTCTCTCTCTCGCTATTTCTCTCTCTCCCTCTCTCTTTCTCTCTCTCTCTCTCTCGCTCTTTTGCTCTCTCTCTCTCTTACACACACACATATTCCGGGTTGCATATAATGCACCTGTCATAAAAGTCATTTCGCTTTAAAAGAACTTGCGAAACGTTTCACTCTGGAGTGTGACCATCATCTCAGCATCCAACACACAGACATAGAGAGAGAGAGAGAGAGAGAGAGAGAGAGAGAGAGAGCGAGAGAGAGAGAGAGCGGGAGATAGAGATAGAGAGCAGGAGAGAGGGAGAGAGAGAGAGAGAGAGAGAGAGAGAGAGAGAGAGAGAGAGAGAGAGAGAGGGAGAAAGAGCACTAGGCAAATACTAAAGCCCAGAGCCATCGTAGCGTTAAGGTCATCCTTAGAACAATTTTACGATGTATATTTAGTAGGCGATCTGTTTCCCAGAGCTTTCGTTAGTAACTTTGCTCTTAAAAACACCGTTAGAGGATTTTTTGACCTTCTTTGTCACTTTATTCACAGAAGATAAATATAATCAATATGTTTAGGCTAGGTATCTGTCTGACTGTGTCCGCCGATAACTTCAGAACGAAGTTGACTACAAATGCAAAGTTGTATTTGCGATTGTTAAAAACAAGTGAAAGATTAAACGATGCTTGAAATGAATACCGAGATGACTGCATTATAAGATCAATAAGCTACATGGGCCTAGATATTTAAATAATATTTAAGTCATATTGAGCTTAATTTTTCCACTAGGCTGCTGTCTGTAATTGTTTGCCTCAATATATCCTTATGTGTTACAAGATGTGCGCAATGATGTGCCCAATCTGTGATTTTAGTCCATTATTGTCGGGTAGGCATAATAATTCGCCTCAATATTTACAGCCATCTGTGGTAATATCTCTCTTGGACCTGATCCGTCGTCAGTACTGTGGAATAATTCAAATGTTAAGTTCAAATGTAAGTGGAGAATGTGGATCAGAGAGCAGGATTGCTTTTCTTTCGGTCCTATCAGAAATCGCCACATGATCTAGCAACGTGCTCTGTACACTCTTAGAAGAAGAAAACGGTTCTGTATGAACCAAAAAGGGTTCTATGCTTGATTCATATATGGCACCCTTTAAGGTTCTATATAGAACCGACATTGGTTCCATTTAGTACGTTCTATGGAACCGAAAGGGCTCAGTGAAGACGAACCCCTGGAGTTCTGATCAACATGATTTATATAGAGAACCTTTAGGAGCGCCATGCAGAGCAGCACACAACTCATATGTTCCTATGTGTGGATGTTCTAGTTTGGGAAAACTCATAAAAAGTTGGCTCATAAACAACGATGCAACTGGTACGATCATCGTCCTTGGGAAACGAGGCCCAGAGCCTTCGTCTCGTTAAGATACTCGTTAGATCCTTCTGAAGATGTATCTTTATTGGCCGAGGTGTTTCCCACAGCCTCCGTTAGTAACGGTGACCACTCGTAGAGCAGAGAAAGCGCAACATTAGATCAAATCAAATCAAGTGTATTTTATATAGCCCTTCGTACATCAGCTAATATCTCGAAGTGCTGTACAGAAACCCAGCCTAAAACCCCAAACAGCAAGCAATGCAGGTGTAGAAGCACGGCAACTTTGATGCATGTTTGCTCTCCCTCGTCACTTAATTCATAGATCTCCGCTAAAAAATWAAAAAACATATCAGCGATATTTTTAGGCTATCTATCTGATTATGACTTCAGAACGAAGTTCACTACAAATGCAAAGTTGCCAAAGTGCATGATCAATTGATGCTTCAGATGAAAACCAAGATGACTGCATTAAAAGACACACAGGCGATTTCAATCATTTTGAAATCAATTTAGTTCTAATTTTGCGACTAGGCTGCTGTCTGTAATTTTTTGGTCTCAATTTGATTCATGATGTTGTGTCAACATGTGCGTAATGATTTGTCCAATCTGTGATTTACTGACTTATTATTGGGTCAGCATAACTGCATTGATAGCCTACTTGCAGCCATAACATCTCTAGGAGCTGAGCCGTGGTCAGTAGTATTGTGTAATAATTATAATATTAAGGTAAGAATTGAATGGAGAGAGCTGACCGGAGAGCAACGCTGCTTTACTGTCGACACGGTCTGACGACGCACTTCGGGAACGCTCTCCCGATGTGCTTGTTTTTGTGCGGAAGATAGAAAAATCTTTAAAAGTTGTCTCTTAAATAACGATGCATCTGGTAGGATCATCGTGATGTTTAAGTTACAGCGTAACTGCTCAGAGTATTAACTCAACACACAGCCCGGACCAGCACCGGCCCCGTTCTCAGCCTCCACTCCCTAGAACTGACATGTGTCATAGGCCACGGTTTTTCTCCGCATTGTCGCCTTGTCATCTCAACAATGTACATCTTCGGGACACCAATTTTAGAACTCTTTGATGAACAGACTGAAAAGAACAACGTTAAAGGGGGGAAAAACGCCTTTTGTGTCGGGACGTTCACTTTTTTTTTTCAATATTATTTAACAATGTGGATAGCCAGATAATTGATGATTAATATTTTCTGTCTGGGGAGAGGGAGCAATATCACCAGGATGCCATTTTCACACGTTCTATGTTTGCATAAAACTTTTGACTATTGTGTGAGTTTTGTCTTTGCATATTGAATACATAGATCTGAGTATGACACAAAACAGTCATCATTTAAAAAAGAACAGAGAATGGACCTATACCCTATACCCCTAATGAAGCATATAGCTTTAACCTAAACCCTAATGAAGAATAGACCTATACCATAATGAAGAATATACCTATACCCTATACCATAATGAAGAAAATACCTTTACCCTATACCACAATGAAGAATAGACCTATACCCTATACCACAATGAAGAATAGACCTATACCCGACACCACAATGAAGAATATACCTATACTCTATACGATAATGAAGAATAGACCTATACCATATACCCTAATGAAGAATAGACCTATTCTCTATACCATAATGAAGAATAGACCTATTCCCTATACCATAATGAAGAAAATACCTATACCCTAGACCCTAATGAAGAATAGACCTATACCCTATACCATAATGAAGAATAGACCTTTACCCTATACCATAATGAAGAATAGACCTATACCCTATACCATAATGAAGAATAGACCTATACCCTATACCATAATGAAGAATAGACCTATACCCTATACCATAATGAAGAATAGACCTATACCCATTATACGTGATTCTACAATAATAACTGTAAGCATTATATCCGCGGCTGCCAAGTTGATAGGAAATTCCTTGGTTCCCTCTTGACCTGGATACAGTATATGGCTATCTGACCCTGACGGTAATTCTAAGATCCTGTCTGGTGTCAACTTTCATTGCACTTTGTTTGAATTACTGGCACAATCATCAGGTTTCTCTTTTGCTTTTCCTCCCTCCCCCTTTCTCCCTCTTTCTCCCTCTTTCTCGCCTCCACCTCTCTCTTCCTCTCGTGCGTAAAGTGTGCAGTGAATGGAAACAGCGAAGTCTTTCCAGGTCTCTCCGTTTTATCACGAAATTAACATACATTTGTTGTAATTGTTATGAWTCTCGTTTTCTTTATTATTTGTACAGTATTTTTTTTATATGTAAATGAGTGAGATATTATGTTCCCCGTCTTATAGCTTCTGTTATTAGTGCAAATCCTTGGCTCTGCGGTTTTGTTTGATCTCTCTGTGTATTTTAGTCTCATTTATTGCGGTAGTTTATTTCTCTGGCTTCGTGCTTAGGCAACAGCCTTTATTTCAGATCTTCTTGCAGTTTCCTATTGTTGAAATATATGTCAAATATCATAGAATCCCGTCCTTCTTTATGCACGCATGACTGACTGTATGTTGCTTTCTGATAAAAGCGTCTGCTAAATGGTATATAAATATTGTTTTATTATTATAATAATTGTGGTTCTTATCTTACAATATGATTTTTTATTAAAAAAATAGGCTACTATACATGAGTTCAGTTGTATACAACTCTCATTGACTGACTGGTTGAGTTTCGATGATAAATGATGAACTATATGACAACGGACTATAATAATGTTTAGATATAAATACCAAGTAAACCCCGTGGAAACTTTAGTAATTATAAATGTATTCCAAACCCATAGTATTAACAAATAAACACCTAGTCATTTTTCTTTGTCTGTCTTAATATTTATTCCACACTGTGACCAACCACCAAAACATCTTGAAACACCTGAGAGTTTATTGAGATCCTCAGCCCTGCGAACATCCATCTGGTGAACAGAACGTGTCAAGCCAACGCATGTCCCATATAAAGGACGGATTGTGTTTTGGACAAAYATTGGGCACAACATAAAGCCAGAGGTCAAGTCTCTCTCTGAGCTCAAGTCGAGGGGGCAGCGCTATGCTATTCCTTCTCTTCGGTTCAACAATTGTAATTGAGGGACGTAAATGCCTTTATTAATGCGAGAATGCAAGCAGCATGTTCAAACCCTTGTGATTTCTCATATCTTTCCACAGTAGGCTGTGTATTTCTTTTAGGCAATTCAGAGGCATATTCCCCTACGACAAACGTGGAAAAGTGCTTACAAACTCAATAACGTCGGAATAGTACTTTACTTCCCGTGGAATTCCCTTCAGCAGAAAGTGCAGCTCGACAGACAGCTCGACATTAGCCTGTTTTATAGCTCTGCAGCGGTAATATGGGTTAGCGCTGCAAGGCTCTTCCCTAGATCCCCCTACGATACTTAATGAAACTTCAAACGCCGACTTAAATCCACAAGAACAGTTTGATAACAGATCGCTATCAATTAATGCGCATAACATTCTTAGACTAATCTATATACATGTATAGCATCATGTAGTATTTAGTTCCTGCATGAAGTCAAGTTATTATTAGAACAGAGAGCGGCGGAATAGAGGATCTAGTCGTGTTAATTGCGCGGCAGGTATAACGAGCCGGTTTAATCTGAGTTCTCGCTCTACTCTCCTCACTTCTCTTTCTCTCTTCTCTTTCTCGCTCTCTCTCTTCTCTTTCCTTCTCCTCTCTTCTCTCTATTGAGTTGCTGTGGCTTAATGAGTGGCAGGTAGACCTGCTTCCTGCTTTCACACGTGGAAAAAAATAGGCCTCTCCCTGCTGGCAGTCCAGGACCCTGGCTGGGCACGGGAAACAATTGATTTTAAGCATATAGTTAATTATGCTTAGAAATTAGACAGCCTCGCGCTACAGAGGGACACGGAGGTTATCGCCGCGTGATTTCCTGCCAGCTCTCACGCGCTCTCTCACGCGCTCTCTCACCCGGAACACAACCTTACAGACATCCATGGGCTAATTGTGAAAGCGTAATATAGGCTCTGTATTGAGTAAAAGAAAAAATATGACTTACCTTGTCATCTTCCTTCAATGTTTAGGATATATTGTCATGCAGTTTTGCAGTACTTAATGACAAAACATAAACTAAAGCTATCAATATATWTTTTTTTATATCCAGCGTTTAACTCTGAATCTGAACACATAGAGAGTGAAAATCTCCAGTCTGGTCGGGATAGGCTCCTTGGCTACACAAAAGAGGTTTATGAAAATAAAGCCGAAAGAATGTCACAGTGGTCGACTTATTATTGAAGTCTTTCTTTATACCAAGAAGAAAAAAAAGTCGTATAGAAACTTTTCTTTCATGATTTAACTCATTGAAGGGGCTGAAGCCTGGGACATATTATGCAGCTTTCTCTATGATGACATGGGAATTAATAAAAAAGTGTAGCTCATGTGTCCATTGTCCTTTTCAATACAGTTTTGTTGCGGTAGATATAAAATGTCTTTACGATACAGAAAGATGGGAAATCTGTCAAGGGTTTTTCCATAATGTTAAAACAAAATCATTCGGGCCTAAGTATAATTTTATTAGCAACCTATCAATCCTTACCGCCATTGTCGTCGTACAGTGTTGGTACATAACAAAAAAAAATAGTAGCTTAGTAAATCAATAATGACAAACAAACGAATTMTGTTCTTTATTATTACATAGTCTGTTTAATGTTATATTGTTAGCATTGGGATTTAAAATATGTTATTAATATGTTGTTGCTTTTTATATTGCTTCATGATAGTTGTTCTTATAATATTTGTTATTCTGTGTAAAAAAAAAAAAAATGTCATGTGTTATTTATATCTTATTAAAAAAAATGAAATACCCGCAGATTTCAAATCAAGGATACAGTGACCTGACTGAATACGGAATAGACGCATGGCAATGTGTTTCATGCCCAGATATGACGGCTAAMACTCTTGATTCTATTACCATATGATACATTTATGAATTGCTTTTGTTACAATACTGTCAAATCAAAATGATTGACAAAGTAATAAACGAAACATGCTGTTTTATCTGATTCTGGGATAGAACATTTGCATATGGCGACATTGAAGAGAATATGACAGCCTTGGCACATTGGGGAATTTGGGAATCGCTCTGCCAAATAAATAGTGTTTCTGGGGATCGATTGTTGCAATATATAGGCCATATAGGCCATTGCAACAAAAGGTTAAATATAGATATATATATATATATMTATATTTAACCTTTATTTATCCAGGTTGGCCTCATAGGTCTATACAAGTTATGGAGATGAATAATACACATCTATCTCTGTACAGCGTGTTTGTATCGCGGTAGATGTGTCAGTATCATGTTGGTGCATTAGGACAGCACTAATTGGCCAGGTGAGGATAACGGCTCATGTGTAGCCACGCCCACATTAGTCAGGACAGAAGAGAAGGAAAGAATGCTGGAGCGGAAATGAACTCCTCCTCCCCCTCGTCCTCCCCTCCTGCTCCTCCTCCCTCTCTCCTCCTCCCTCTCTCCTTCTCCCTCTCTCCTCCTCCTCCCCTCCTGCTCCCTCTCTCCTCCTCCCTCTCTCCTCCTCCCTCTCTCCTCCTCCTCTCCTGCTCCTCCTACCTCTCTCCTCCTCCCCTCCTGCTCCTCCTCCCTCTCTCCTACTGCTTAATGGCTAGCAGGTGGCTGTTGACATTTAAGGCCTCACATCATCTCAGAACAATACTTTCTTTCCGAAAATGATTATACATTCAGAATTACATTTTTAATGTAATTTTTTTTTAGAAACAGTGCAGAGACAGTTGATTATGTCAATAACATGCTTAGCCCATTCACTGACAAGTTGTATTTATGTTCTTCGAAGGTAAAGGTTATTCATTGGGTTGATGAAATAAAATGTCCAAGCCTGTATCAGTGCAATTTAAATATATGTCCTTACTGACATACGTGTTAAAAATAATTCCGTGGTTGTATAGAAGCCTGGGGTCTGTCTTGTAGTCCGTCTCTCTTCGCCAGGTGACGACGTCATCCTCCTGACAGGCAGCGGTGGGCCAACATTAATACCATATACTGTAATAACGTTTAATAGGGCGTGCTAGAATACACTGAACGGTATGAAACTTAACAAAGACGAGTCAGAAAACAGGAACAAGTAAAAGCCTTCATTATCATGTTCTCCAAGGACCAGCGGAACATTTAATTAATTTGTCATTTATGAATGTTTGACAAATATTAGAGAGTATGTAAATATGAGATGCGTAATGTCKTTTCTGCGGGAGACAGAAGAAATGACCCACAGTCATTTCGGATGCTGCTAGGGTGATCCATGCATTATATTTCTATTCCAACTGTGCTTCCAGTACGAGCAACATCCTTCCACAACTGACGTGTGAAACAGTGCAGATAAACCAGACATTAAAAAAAAGAGGAAACATTTGCATCTTTTAGTATTTTACATCGTGTTTTGATGCATTATGACAAATTGTGTTCCTTTGTCGAGTTTATAACCTCACTGGTATATTATGACATGCCTAAACCAATGGGAAGATGGTTTATAACCTGGTATATTAGGTGGACTAAACGAATGGGAACGATTGGTTTATACTGTCACTGGTATATTCTATGGCCTAAACAATGGAAGATGGTTTATAACCTGGTTATTATGGTGGCTAAACTGGGAGATGGTTTATATCCTGGTATATTATGGTGGCCTAAACCAATGGGAAGATGGTTTATACCTGGTATGTTATGGTGGCTAAACCAATGGGAAGATGGTTTAATAACTGGTATATTATGGTGCCTAACCAATGGGAAGATGGTTATAACTGGTATAGTTATGGTGCCTAAACAATGGGAAGATGTTTATATCTGGTATATTATGGTGGCCTAACCAATGGGAGATGGTTTATATCCTGGTATATTATGGTGGCCTAAACCAATGGGAAGATGGTTAATACTGGTATATTATGGTGGCCTAAACCATGGAAGATGGTTTATACTTCACTGGTATTTATGATGCCTAAACAATGGGAAATGGTTTTAACTTCCTGGTTATATGAGGGCCTAAACCAATGGGAAGATGGTATACCTCAACTGGTATATTATGAGTGCCTAAAAGGAAGATGGTTATAATTAACTGGTAATATTATGACATGCCTAAACCAATGGGAGATGGTTTATAACTTCACGTGGTATATCGATGGTAAACCAATGGGAAGATGGTTTATAACTTCACTGTATATTAGACTGGCTAAAAATGGGAAGATGGTTTATAACTTCTGGTATATTACGATGGCCTAAACAATGGGAGATGGTTATAAATCACTGGTATATTAGAGTTTCTAACAATGGGAAGATGGTTATATCATGGTATATTATGGTGGCCCTAAACCAATGGGAAGATGGTTTATAACCTGGTATATTATGTGTGCTTAAACCAATGGGAAGATGGTTTATAACTGGTATATACGGTGGCCTAAACCAATGGGAAGATGGTTTATACCTGGTATATTTATGGTGGCCTAAACAATGGAAGATGGTTTTATCAATGGTATATATGGTGACCTAAACCAATGGGAAGATGGTTTATAACTTCACTGGTATATTACGATGGCCTAAACCAATGGAAGATGGTTTATAACCTGGTATATTATGGTGGCCTAAACCAATGGGAAGATGGTTTATATCCTGGTAATATTATGGTGGCTAAACAATGGGAAGATGGTTTATAACCTGGTATATTATGGTGGCCTAAACCAATGGAAGATGGTTAATAACTGGTATATTATGGTGCCTAAAAATGGGAAGATGGTTTAATACCTGGTTATTTTATGGTAGCCTAAACAATGGAAGAATGGTTTATATCCTGGTATATTATGGTGGCCTAAACCAATGGGAGATGTTTATATCTGGTATATTATGGTGGCCTAAACAATGGGAAGTGGTTATATACCTGGTATATTATTGGTGGCCTAAACCAATGGGAAGATGGTTTTAAACCTGGTATATTAGGGTGGCCTAAACAATGGGAGATGGTTTATAACCTGGTATTTTACGGTGGCCTAAACCAATGGGAAGACGGTTTATAACCTGGTATATTATGGGGCGCCTAAACCAATGGGAAGATGGTTTATAACCTGGTATATTACGGGTGGCCTAAACCAATGGGAGTGGTTTATAACTGGTATATTATGGGAGGCCTAAACCAATGGGAAGATGGTTTATACCTTACTGGTATATTATGGTGGCCTAAACCAATGGGAAGATGGTTTATAACTGGTATATTATGGTGGGCTAAACCAATGGGAAGATGGGTTTATATCCTGGTATATATGGCTTGCTAACCAATGGGAAGATGGTTTACAACCTTACTGGTATATTATGGTGGCTAAACCAATGGGAAGATGGTTTATAACCTGGTATATTATGGTGGCTAAACCAATGGGAAGATGGTTTATATCCTGGTATATTATGGTAGCCTAACAATAGGAAGATGGTTTTATATCCTGGTATATTATGGTGGCCTACAAATGGGAAGATGGTTTATAACCTGGTATAATTATGGTGGCCTAAACCAATGGGAAGATGGTTTATATCCTGTATATTATGGTTGCCTAAACCAATGGAAGATGGTTTATTACTCACTGGTATATTTGGTGGCCTAAACCAATGGAAGATGGTTTATAACCTGGTATATTATGGTGCCTAAACCAATGGGAAGATGGTTATTACGTACTGGTATATTATGGTGGCCTAAACCAATAGGAGATGGTTTAATACCTGGTAATATTTGGTGGCCTAAACCAATGGGAGATGGTTTATTACTGGTCTAAACCAATGGAAAATCACTTTGATGATCTGGTCATTTTCTGTTTTGTTTCCTGAGAACAGACATCTTTAAAATGCAAAAGATTCTGAAATTGCTTATTCGGCATTTTAAATGTCAATTTATTTCATTATACAAATATATAGTGGCTCAAAAAATCTTCAATTCATTTTTGTGAAAGAGTTATGAATGGTTAAGGTAAGGGTTAAGGTATGGGATGTATGAAGGTCTGGATGGGTATGAATGGTTATAGGTCATGGATAGGGGTTATGAATGGTTGAGGTTAGGGATGGGTAATGTTTTTTAAACCATTTGTTTTCATACTTATTCCAGATTAACCATTATACCCTATCAGAGTTAACCATTCATAACTATCCTGACTTAACCATTCATAACTATCCCATCCCTTAACATGACCTATCATTCATAAACCTATCCAGACTTTAACATTATACCTATCCCAGACTTACCATTCATAACACTATCAGACTTACATTCCTGAACCTATGCCAAGACCTTAACACATTCATAACCTATCCATGACTTCACTATTCATAACCTATCCCCAGGACTTTAACCATTATAACTATCCGAACCTTAACCATTTCATACTCTCCCAGACATTACATTCATAACCCTATCCAGAACTTAACCATTCATCATATCCAGACCTTACCTTACTTCACATTAATACCCTATCCCAGAACCTTACAATTCATCACTTATCTATGATTAAATTCATTACCTATCCAGACTTAAGACTTAACCATTCCATACTATCACTGGACCTTAACCATGTTCATAAATTATCCAGATTAACATTCATAACTTTATCTAGACTTAACCATTAATAACCTTTCCAGACTTAAACGCGCAGACCTTAACCATTCATACCTAATCTGACCTATAATTCAACCTATCCAGACCATAACATTCTTAACTATCTAGATTAACATTCATAACCCATATCCCAGTGACCATTATACCCTATCTCAGCTTTAACCATTCATAACTCCTATCCAAGGACCTTAACCTTCATAACCCTATCCAGATTTAACCTTTAATCCGATTACATTCAATAACCCTATCGACTACCATTAACCTATCCCAGACCTTAATTACCCTATCCCACATAATATCGCATCACTTAACCATTCAATAACACTATCAGACTTAATTCTACCCTATCCTAGACTTAACCATTCATACCATATCCCAGACCTTAACCTTACCTTAACCAATTCATAACCTATCCCAGACCTTAACCATTCATAACCTTATCCTAGACCTTAACTTCAGTACCCTATCCAGACCTTACCCAGACTTAAAATTCATAACCCTATCCCTGACCTTAACCATTCATAACCCTATCCAGACCTTAACCATTCTAACCTTATCCTAGACCTTAACCATTAATACCCTATCCCAGACCTTACCCAGACCTTAACCATTCATAACCCCTTCTGACCTTAACCATTCATAACCTACCCAGACCATTACCATTCATAACCCTATCCTAGACCTTAACCATTCAATAACCCTATCCTGACCTTAACCCTTACCTTACCATTCATAACCTATTCCAGACCTTTAACCATTCATACCATCAGATCTAACCATTCATAACCTACCCAGACCTTAACCATTCATAACCTATCCAGACGTAACATTATAACACTACATCCAGATCTTAACTTACCTTAACCATTCATAACCCTATCCCCAGCCTTAACCATTCATAGACCTTAACCTTACCTTACCATTCATAACCCTATCCCAACCTTAACCTATCTAACCATCAACTACAGACTTAACCATTCATAACCTATCCAGCTTAACATTCATAACCTATCCAGACCTTACCATTCATAACCCCCTATCCCAGACCTTAACCGATTCATTAACCTATCCCTGACCTTAACATTCATAACCTATCTGACTTAACCATTCATAACCCTATCCCAGACCTTACCATTTGAGTTATGCCAAACTTGACCTTTAACACTTCAAATGTTACGTTTGAAAAACGTGAAATGGACATTGAAAAACATGGATGAATGTCTAAATCTGATCAAGGCTGTTAGAGGTTATTGCTCTGAATTTCACATGGTTGCGGACGAGTTAATTTTTGGAGGCATATTGGTAGACCTAAGAAAGGACTGTGGCCTCGGAGAATGTATTCTGATTTTTAGGGAAGATCATCACTGAGAGGTGATCTAGCCTGCTATTTCAAGGGAAGATCTTTGTTGATGTTCTTATCTTGTTCTATTGAGATAGAGAGTAAGCATTCCTTGTTGTTCATGGTGCTTTGATTTTAATAACATTAACAACACAACCACAAATTATTTATTATATGGATTTTATCCTAACTTCTATTATTAACCTCACTAATTTCTATCACAGGGTTGTTATATCAGCATCCTCATGTGTCTTTGACCTGGTCCACTTTCTGCGCTGAACATTCTCCACCCTCCAGATTTCTCTGCACACTTGTTGTGTTATCAAGGAGGCTAGTCATGAGAAGATGACTCTTCAGTCAGGCAGACTGCATGTCTAGTAATGCAGAAGCATGAATAATTTCAGTCAGGCAGATGCAATATCTAGTAATGAAGAAGCGATGATCGTCAGTCAGTTGCAGACTGCATGTCTAGTATGAGAAGATGAATTTCAGTCAGGGCAGACTGCATGTCTAGTAATGAGAAGAATGACTTTCAGTAGGCAGACTGCATGTCTGGTAATGAGAAGATGGCATTCAGTCAGGCAGTTTGCGGATGTCTAGTAGATTTGGAGAGAAGAATGACGTTCTTCAGTCAGGCAGACTGCAATGGTTTAGTAATGAGAAAAGATGATCTTAGTCAGGCAGACTGCATGTTAGTATTGAGAATGACTCGTCAGTCAGGGCAGACTGCATGTCTAGTAATGAGAAGATGAGCTTCTTCAGTCCAGGCAGACTGGATGTCTAGTAATGAGAAGATGACTCTTCAGTCAGGCAGATGCATGTCTAGTAATGGAGAAATGACTGTCAGTTCAGGGAGACTGCATGTCTAGTATGAAAAGATGACTCTTCAGTTAGGCAGACTGCATGTCTTGTAAATGAGAAGATGACTGCTTCAGTCAGTGCAGACTGGCTGATGTCTAGTGATGAGAAGATGACTTCAGTCAGGCAGACTTGCATGTCTAGTAATGAAAAGATGATCTCAGTCAGGCAGACTGCATGTTGGTGAGAAGATGATCTTCAGTCAGGATGACTGCATGTCTAGTTATGAAAATGACTCGTCAGTCAGGCAGGACTGCATTTCTAGTAATGAGAAGATGATCTTCAGTCAGGCAGACTGCATGTCTAGTAATGAGAAGATGATCTCTCAGATCAGGCAGACTGCAGTGTTAGTATGAGAAGATATGACCTCAGGCAGATGCATGTCTAGGTGAATGAGAAGATGACTCGTCAGTCAGGCAGACTGCATGTCTAGTAATGAGAGATGCTCTCAGTCGGCAGACTGCATGTCTATAATGAAAGATGATCTTCAGTCAGGCAGACTGCATGTCTAGTAATGAGAGATGATCTTCAGTCAGGCAGACTGCATGTCTATAATGAAAGATGATCTTCAGTCGCGCAGACTGATGTCTAGTATGAGAAGATGATCTCAGTCAGGCAGACTGCATGTTAGTAATGAGAAGATGACTCTCAGTCAGGCAGACTGCCATGTCACTAGTGGTGAGCATGAGATCGTCAGTCAGGCAGACTGCCATGTCTAGTAATGAGAAGATGACTCTTAGTCAGGCAGACTGCATGTTAGTTCTAGAATGGAAGAGAGGACTCGCAGTCAGGCAGACTGCATGTTTAGTAATGAGAAGATGACTCGTCCAGTCAGGGCAAGGACTGCACAGATGTAGAAGTAATGTAGAAACATGATCTAAGTCAGAGTTCAGGCCGACTGTATTGTTAGTAGACACATGCAGTAATGATGACTCTTCAGTCAGGCAGACTGCATGTCTAGTAATGAGAAGATGATCTTCAGTCAGGAGACTGCATGTCTAGTATGAGAAGATGATCTCAGTCAGGCAGACTGCATGTCTAGTAATGAGAAGATGATCGTCCAGTCAGGCAGATCTGCATGTCTAGTGATGAGAGATGACTCTTCAGTCAGGCCAGACTTGCATGTCTAGTAATGAGAAGATGACTCGTCAGTCAGGCAGACGGCATGTCTGGTAATGAGAAGAATGACTCTTCAGTCAGGCAGACTGCATGTCTAGTTATGAGAAAATGACTCGTCAGTCAGGCAGACTGCATGTCTAGTAATGAAAAGATGAATCTTCAGTCAGGCAGACTGCATGTCTAGGTAATGAGAAAGATGACTCTAGTCAGGCAGACTGCATGTCATAGTGGATGAGAAGGATGACTCGTCAGTCAGGCGAGACTGCATGTCTAGTGTGAGAAGATGACTCTTCAGTCAGGCAGACTGATGTCTAGTGGAGTGACATAGAAGCTGGACAGTGAGTGAAAGGCTCAGGAATGCGACTCGTTCTTTAGCAGCCAGACTGTCAAATGTACTTCTGGACAGTGGAAGATGCTGGAGTCTTGAGAATCAAGTGGTGCTCTCTCGTAGGTTGAGAGAGTCTATTCTACAAAATTATACCTATTAGATATAGGACCGTCTTGACCTGTAGGAGCTATTGCAATGTGATGACTAACTCTGCGCACTGGTATACTGGGTTGTCTAAAGCGGTACTCAGCACCAGACCTAAGAAAGACAAACGAATGCTACCCGTGTCTCTGTACACACAAGTTCAAGTTATCACAAGTCCAGTCACAGAGGTCATCCATATGTTATCACAGAGGTCACACAGAGATCCACCGTCATCACGGAGGTCATCACATATCGAGTATCCATCAAGTCAAGAGACATACGGTATCACAGAGACCACAGTCAAGAGCCAATCACAGGTCATCACTATGTTAATCACAGAGTCATCGACAGAGACCATCACAGAGGTATGCACAGAGCACCACAGAGACCATCACAGAAGGTCATTCACAGAGACCATCACAGAGACCATATCACCAGAGGACATCACAAGAGACCATCACAGTAGGTCATCACAGAGACATCACAGAGTCCATAGAACATCAGAGGTCATCAAGAGACAAAGAGTTCATCGAACACAAGAGTCACACAGACATCACGAGGTCATCACAGAGCACCTCACAGAGTCATCACAGAGACCAATCAAGAGTCATCACAGAGGATCCGTCATCACGGTACGATCCAGAGTCACATCACAGAGACGTCAAGGGTCACAGAGGTCATCATCTGCACGAGGTCATCACACTCACGAGACCACACGAGGTCTATAACCAGATCATCACAGAGCAACGAGTTAATCAAAGAGTCATTCAACAGAGTCATCGGAGGAAATAGAGCTCAAACTGGTGTTGATGTTTGGATTTATTTTTTAACATTTGTTTTACCTTTATTAACCAGGGGCCAGTTGAGACAACAAGTTCTCATTTATAAACTGGAACTGGTCAAGAAAAAGTCAAAGCAGTGCACAAAACGAACAACAACAGAGTTAACATGGATAAAACAAACGTACAGTCAGTAACAACAATAGAAAATCTGTATTAAGTGTTGCAAATGAAGTAAGGGGTACGGGCATAGAATATGCCAATAGGTGGGAAGTAATTACAATGTAGCAAATTAACACTGGAGTGATATATATGCAGATGAGGATGTACAAGTAGAAATACTGGTGTGCAAAAGAGCAGAAAAACAAAAACAAATATGGGGATGAGGTAGTTGGTTGGATGGATGGGTTATTTACAGATTAGCTGTATACAGCTGCAGCAATCAGACAGCTGATTCTTAAAGTTAGTGAGGGAGATATAAGTCTCCAAATTCAGTGATTTTTGCAATTCGTTCCAGTCATTGGCAGCAGAGAACGGGAAGGAAAGGCGGCCAAAGGAGGTGTTGGCTTTGTGGATGACCAGTGAAATATACCTGCTGGAGCGCGTGCTACGGGTGGGTGTTGTTATGGTGACCATTGAGTTGAGATAAGGTTGGAGCTTTACCTAGCAAAAACATATAGATGACCTGGAGCCAGTGGGTTTGGCAACGAATATGTAGTGAGGACCAGCCAACGAGAGCATACAGGTCGCAGAGGTGGGTAGTGTATGGGGCTTTGGTGACAAAACGGATGGCAATGTGATAGACTGCATCCAATTTGCTGGGTAGAGTGTTGGAGGCTATTTTGTAAATGACCTCGCCAAAGTCGAGGATCGGTAGGATGGTCAATTGTTACAAGGGTATGTTTGGCAGCATGAGTGAAGGATGCTTTGTTGTGAAATARAAGGCCGATTCTAGATTTAACCTTGGATTGGAGATGCTTAATATGAGTCTGGAAGGAGAGTTTAATGTCCAGCCAGACACCTAGGTATTTATAGTTGTCCACATATTCTAAGTCAGAACCGTCCAGAGTAGTGATGCTAGTCGGGTGGGAGGATGCCGGCAGCAATCCCTCCCTTGAAGAGCATGCATTTAGTTTTACTAGCATTTAAGAGCAGTTGGAGGCCACAGAATGARTGTTGTATGGCATCGAAGCTCGTTTGGAGGTTTGTTATCACAGTGTCCAAAGAAGGGCCAGAAGTATACAGAATGGTGTCGTCTGCGTAGAGGAGGATCAAAGAATCACCTGCAGCAGGAGCGACATCATTGATATATACAGAGAAAAGAGTCGGCCCGAGAATTGAACCCTGTGGCACCCCCATAGAGACAACCAGAGGTCCGGACAACTGGCCCTCTGATTTGACACACTGAACTCTATCTGAGAAGTAGTTAGTGAACCAGGCGAGGCAGTAATTAGAGAAACCAAGGCTGTTGATTCTGCCGATAAGAATATGGTGATTGACAGAGTCGAAGGCCTTGGCCAGGTCAATGAAGAYGGCTGCACAGTACTGTCTTTTCTCAGTGGCGGTTTTGATAGTGTTTAGGACCTTGAGCGTGGCTGAGGTGCACCCATGACCAGTTCGGAAACCAGATTGCATAGCGGAGAAGGTGCGGTGGGATTCGAAATGGTCGGTGATCTGTTTGTTCACTTGGCTTTCAAAGACTTTAGAAAGCCAGGGCAGGGTGGACATAGGTCTGTAACAGTTTGGGTCTAGRGTGTCTACCCCTTTGAAGAGGGGGATGACCACGGCCGCTTTCCAATCTTTAGCAATCGCAGACGATACGAAAGAAAGGTTGAACAGACTAGTAATAGGGGTTGCAAGAATGGCGGCGGATAATTTTAGGAAGAGAAGGTCCAGATTGTCTATCCCGGCTGGTTTGTAGGGATCCAGATTTTGCAGCTCTTTCAGAACATCAGCTGTCTGGATTTGGGTGAATGAGAAGCGGGGGGGGCTTGGGCCAGTTGCTGTGGGGGGTGCAGAGCTGTTGGCCGGGGTTGGGGTAGCCAGGTGGAAAGCATGGCCAGCCGTTGAGAAATTATTATTGAAATTGTCAATTATTGCGGATTAATCAGTGGTGACAGTGTTTCCTAGTCTCAGTGCAGTGGGCAGCTGGGAGGAGGTACTGTTATGCTCCATGGACTTTACAGTGTCCCAAAACCTTTTGCAATTAGTGGTGCAAGATGCAAATTTCAGTTTGAAAAAGCTAGCCTTTGTTTTCCTAACTAACAGTGTGTATCGATTCCGGACTCCCCTGAAAAGTTGCATGCCGCAGGGACTATTAGATGTTAGTGCTGTATGTCACGGGGTGTTTTTGTGMTGGTTAAGGGCATTCAATTCTGGACTGAACCAAGGGCTATATCTGTTCTTAGTTCTACATTTCTTGAATGGGGCATGCTTATTTAAGATGGTGAGGAAAGCAATTTTAAAGAACAACCAGGCATCATCTACTGACGGGATGAGGTCAATATCCTTCCAGGATACCCCGGCCAGGTCGATTAGAAAGGACTGCTCGCAGAAGTGTTTTAGGGAGCGTTTGACAGTGATGAGGGGTGGTTGTTTAACCCMGGACCCATAACGGACGCAGGCAATGAGGCAGTGATCGCTGCGATCCTGGTGTATTTAGAGGGCAAGTTGGTCAGGATGATATCTATGAGGATGCCCATGTTTATGGATTTTGGGTTATCCCTGGTAGGTTCCTTGATAAGATGTTTGAGATTGAGGGCATCTAGCTTAGATTGTAGGATTGCCGGGGTGTTAATTAAGCATATCCCAATTTAGGTCACCTAGCAGTACGAACTCTGACGATAGATGGGGGGCAATCAATTCACATATGGTGTCCAGGGCACAGCTGGGAGCTTTGGGGGGTCTATAACAAGTGGCAACAGTGAGGGACTTATTTCTGAAGAGATGGATCTTTGATAGTAGAAGGTCAAACTGTTTTGGCATAGCCATGGATAGTGTGACAGAACTCTGCAGGCTATCTCTACGGTAGATTGCAATTCCGCCCCCTTTAGCAGTTCTGTCTTGACGGAAAATGTTGTAATTGGGGATGGAAATTTCAGAAATTTTCGGTGGCCTTCCTAAGCCAGGACTCAGACATGGCAAGGGCATCAGGGTTGGCGGAGTGTGCTAAAGCAGTGAATAAAGCAAACTTAGGGAGAAGGCTTCTGATGTTAACGTGCAAGAAACCAAGGCTTTTACGGTTGCAGAAGTCAACAAATGAGAGCGCCTGGGGAATAGGAGTGGAACTAGGGGCTACAGGGCCTGGATTAAGCTCTACATCACCAGAGGAACAGAGGAGTAGGATAAGGGTACGGCTTAAGGCTATAAGAACTGGTCGTCCAGTTCTTGGGGAACAGACATTAAAAGGAGCAGACTATTGGACCCGGTAGAGTAGATTTTATATAGCCAGTAAGACGTTAACATATGACTTTGAAGACATTTCTGTGGCTTTCATTACAATATATTCAGAGGAGCTTCTTGTACAAGTTGTTCTTCACTGTTTTGTTGTTTCCCTTTGGTGAGATTATCCCCCGTAATCAAGGTAAGCTGTCTAAATGATTACCACCCCATAGCACTTACATCTGTAGCCATGAAATGCTTTGAAAGACTGGTCATGGCTCACATCAACATCATTATCCCAGAAACCCTGGACCCAATCCAATTTGCATACCGGCCCAACAGATCCACATATGACTCAATCTCTATTGCTCTCCACACTGCCCTGTCCCATCTGGACCTACCAGAGAATGCTATTCATTGACTACAGCTCAGCATTCAACAGCATAGTGCCCCTCCAAGCTCATCACTAAGCAAAGGACCCTGGAACTGAACACCTCCCTCTGCAACTGGATCCTGGACTTCCTGACGGGCCGCCCCCAAGTGGGGAGGGTAGGTAACAACACATCTGCCACTCTGGTTCTCAACACAGGGGCCTCTCAGGGGTGAGTGCTTAGTCCCCTCCAGTACTCCCTGTTCACCCACGACTGCATGGCAGCGAGTGACTTAAACACCATCATTAAGTTTGTCGACGACACAACGGTTTTAGGCATGATCACATGATCACCGGCGAAGATGAGACAGCCTATAAGGAGGAGGTCAGAGACCTGGCAGTGTGGTGTCAGGACAAAACCCTCTCCCTCAATGTCAGCAAGACAAAGGAGCTGATCGTGGACAACAGGAAACGAAGGGACGAGCACGCCCCCATTCACATCAACGGGGCTGTAGTGGAGAGAGAGCTTCAAGTTCTTCTGTGTCCACATCATTAAGGACCTATCAACGTCTAAACACATCAACACAGTTGTGAAGAAGGCACGACAATGCCTCTTCCCCATCAGGAGGCTGGGAAGATTTGGCATGGGCCCTCAGATCCTTGTATGTAGCCATTGTATTACCTTATCACATTGACTCAGTACTGGTACTCCTTATATATAGTCATGTTATTACCTCGAACCCCTATACATTGACTCGGTACTGGCGCTCCCTGCATATAGCCATGTTACCCCCCCCCCCTTAAAAGAGTTAGATGCACTATTGTAAAGTGGTTGTTCCACTGGATATCATAAGGTGAATGCACCAATTTGTAAGTCGCTCTGGATAAGAGCGTCTGCTAAATGACTTAAATGTAAATGTAAATGTTATTACCTGGCACTTCCTGTATATAGCCATGTTATTATCTGGCATTTCCTGTATATAACCATGTTATTACCTGGTACTTCCTGTATATAGCCATTTAACTACTGGTACTTCCTGTATATAGCCATGTTATTAACTAGTACTTTCTGTATATAGCCATGTTATTACCTGGTACTTCCTGTATATA
>NW_019957702.1:90975-94783 GCF_002910315.2 Salvelinus sp. IW2-2015 | reverse complement strand
ATTACCTGGCACTTTCTGTATATAGCCATGTTATTACCTGGTACTTTCTGTATATAGCCATGTTATTACCTGGTACTTCCTGTGTATAGCCATGTTATTACTGGTACTTCCTGTATATAGCCATGTTATTACCTGGAACTTTCTGTATATAACCACGTTATTACCTGGTATTTCCTGTATATAGCCATGTTATTACCTGGCACTTTCTGTATATAGCCATGTTACTACCTGGTACTTACTGTATATAGCCATGTTATTACCTGGTACTTCCAGTATTAAACCATGTTTTTAACCTCTACTCATTGTATATAGCCATGCTCTTACCTTGTACTTATGTACTCATTTCATGGTAAATTCCATACACGTTGTAATCAGCACATTTAATGTAATGTGATTTAATTAATGTGATTTCATTTAATTTAATGTGATTTAATTTAATGTGATTTAATTTAATGTGATTTAATTTAATGTGATTTAATTTATTGTGATTTAATTTAATTTAATGTGATTTAATGTGATTTAATTGAATTTAATGTGATTTAATTTAATTTACTGTGATTTAATTTATTGTGATTTAATTTAATTTAATGTGATTTAATTTAATTGAATGTGATTTAATTTATTGTGATTTAATTTAATTTAATGTGATTTAATTTATTGTGATTTAAATTATTTTAATCTGATTTAATGTGATTTAATTTAATTTAATGTGATTTAATTTAATGTGATTTAATTTAATTTATTTTGATTAATTGAAAGTATGACATACAGGGTACAATTATCACACACACACACATACACGCACATACACACAGATACACAAATACACAAACACACACATACACAAACCCACACATACACAAACACACACATTCACAAACACACACACATACACACAAAAAAATACACAAACACACACAGAGAGAAAGAGAGAGTGGGGGATAGCAGTAACATTGTAACAGTGGTGGTTAGCAGTAACACTGTAGCAGTGGTGGTTAGCAGTAACATTGTAACAATGGTGGTTAGCAGTAACACTGTAGCAGTGGTGGTTAACAGTAACATTGTAGCAGTGGGGGTTAGCAGTAACATTGTAGCAGTGGCGGTTAGCAGTAACTACATGGTAGCAGTGGTGGTTAGCAAGTACACTGTAGCAGTGGGGGCGTTTAGCAAGTAACATCTGTACGCATGGCTGGTGGTTAGAGTAACATTGTAGATGTAGGGGCGTAGTTTAGCATGTAACATTGTAACAGTGGTGGTTAGCAGTAACATTGTAACAGTGGTGATTAGCAGTAACATTGTAGCATGGGGGGGTTAGCAAGGTAACATTGTAGCGAGTGGTGGTTAGCAGTAACATTGTACAGTGGTGGTTAGCGGTAACACTGTAGCAGTGGGGTTAGCAGTAACATTGTAGCAGTGGTGGTTAGCAGTAACATTTAACGATGTGTGGGTTAGAGTAACATTGTAGCAGTGGGGGTTAGCAGTAACACTGTAGCAGTGGGGTTAGCAGTAACATGTAGCAGTGGGTTAGCAGAACATTGTAGCAGTGGGGTTAGGCAGTAACACTGTAGCAGTGGGTGGTTAGCAGTAACATGTAACAGTGGTGGTTAGCAGTAACATTGTAACAGTGGTGGTTAGCAGTAACTTGTAACGTGGTGGTTAGCAGTAACATTGTAGCAGTGAGGGTTAGCAGTAACACTGTAGCAGTGGCGGTTAGCATTACATACATTGTAGCAGTGGGGGTTAGCAGTAACACTGTAGCAGTGTGGTTAGCAGTACATTGTAACAGTGGGGGTTAGCAGTAACCATTGTAGCAGTGGGGTTAAGCAGTAACATTGTAACAGTGGGGGTTAGCAGTAACACTGTAGCAGTGGTGGTTAGCAGTAACATTGTAACAGTGGGGGTTAGCAGTAACACTGTAGCAGTGGTGGTTAGCAGTACCATTGTAACAGTGAGGGTTAGCAGTAACACTGTAGCAGTGGTGGTTAGCAGTAACATTGTAGCAGTGAGGGGTTAGCATAAACTGTAGCAGTGGTGGTTAGCAGTAACATTGTAACAGTGAGGGTTAGCAGTAACATTGTAGCAGTGAGGGTTAGCAGTAACATTGTAGCAGTGGGGGTTAGCAGTAACATTGTAGCAGTGAGGGTTAGCAGTAACATTGTAACAGTGGTGTTAGCAGTAACACTGTAGCAGTGGTGGTTAGCAGTAACACTGTAGCAGTGGGGGTTAGCAGTAACATTGTAACAGTGGAGGTTAGCAGTAACATTGTAGCAGTGGGGGTTATTAGTAACATTGTAACAGTGGGTGGTTAGCAGTAACATTGTAACAGTGGAGGTTAGCAGTTAAACAGCTGTAACAGTGGGGTTAGCAGTACACTGTACAGTGGTGGTTAGAGTAACATTGTAACGTGGGGTTAGCAAGTAACATTGTAACAGTGGTGGTTAGCAGTAACATTGGTAGCAGTTTGGTGGTTAGCAGTAAACATTGTAACAGTGCGGGGTTAGCAGTAACACTGTAACAGTGGGTGGTTAGCAGTAACATTCGTAACAGTGGAGGTTAGCAGTAACATTGTAACAGTGGTGGTTAGCAGTAACATGTGTAGAGTGGTGGTTAGCAGTAACATTGTAACAGTGGAGGTTAGCAGTAACATTGTAACAGTGGGGTTAGCGAGTAACATTGTTGTAACAGTGCGGGTTAGCAGTAACATTGTACAGTGGTGGTTAGCTAGTAACATTGTACAGTGGTGGTTAGCAGTAACATTGTAACAGTGGCGTTAGCAGTAAATTGTAACAGTGGGGTTAGCAGTAACATTGTAACAGTGTGTGGTTAGCAGTAACATTGTAAGCAGTGGTGGTTAGCAGTAACATTGTAACAGTGGGGTTAGCAGTAACATTGTACAGTGGGGTTAGCAGTAACATTGTAAGCAGTGGGGTTAGCAGTAACATTGTAGCAGTGGGGGTTAGCAGTAACATGTACAGTGGTGGTTTTAGCAGTAACATTGTAACATGTGCGTTAGCAGTAACATGTACAGTGGCTGGTTAGCAGTTAGTCATTGTAAACAGTGGGGGTTAGCAGTAACATTGTAAAAGTGAGTGGTGTTTAGCAGTAACACTGTAACAGTGGTGGTTAGCAGTAACATTGTAACAGTGGAGGTTAGCAGTAACCATTGTAGTAACAGTGGTGGTTAGCAGTAACATTTGTAACAGTGGGGTTAGCAGTACATTGTAACAGTGGTGGTTAGCAGTAACATTGTAGCAGTGGTGGTTAGCAGTAACATTGTAACAGTGGCGGTTAGCAGTAACATTGTAACAGTGGCGGTTAGCAGTAACATTGTAGCAGTGGTGGTTAGCAGTAAATTGTAACAGTGGTGGTTAGCAGTAACATTGTAACAGTGGCGGTTAGCAGTAACATTGTAACAGTAGCGGTTAGCAGTAACATTGGTAGCAGTGGTGGTTAGCAGTAACATTGTAGCAGTGGGGTATAGCAGTAACACTGTAGCAGTGGGGGTGGAGAGAGAGATTTGATTACAGACCTTCCTATCGCCAACGGGCACGTTCACAAATTCATTTATTTTGGATGATGAATGGCCCACTGACATGAATCTGATCATTTTGTTTTCATTATTATTCCATACTTTTCATTATTGTTGTTATTGCATTATGTTACACTAAACATAGCTGGGGTAATATTGATGGTAGGCTAAACACATATATTCAGTTCAGACACTCTGGTCCACACATACACACAACACACACACATTTTATTTTTATTTTTTTTTTCACCTTTATTTAACCAGGTAGCCGTTGAGACA
>NW_019957702.1:75901-88939 GCF_002910315.2 Salvelinus sp. IW2-2015 | reverse complement strand
AATAACTAGATGTACAAATAAGACTCATATTCCTTCAATATTTTATCAAGTTTTTAACCGAGAGGCATGGAAGCATATTACATTTTCTTTTCAAGGTCCCAAATAGTCCAATTGATTCCTATTTAAAATAGTATGTTGAGTGACTAAAATGTCATAATCTTTATTCTGGATAGAAATTCTCACAATTAAAAAAAATAAAAATAAAAATTCTCTCATGGCTAACTACCAGGAAGTTTGAAAAGACAGGTTGAGTGGGGGGGAACTTACTCATATATTCATGAGTTCTCCTTGATTGACAGCTCTTTGAAGCAACCTGGATGCAGTCAGCAGAGTTGCAGTGATATCATGTCAACCTAATGTGGTGACACACAAAGCAACTCAAACAACATTGAAATTGCTCAATTATGTCAATAAGTTTTATACATCTCCAGTTTGACATGTCTCTTGTGATGCGGTTCACAGCAGCCTGACTGATGTGTTGACATGAATCTGCGTCTGAGTTTTGAATGACCTTTTCCCCCATTTTGTTCCATGCGGCTGAAGACTAGCTGCCAGTAACTAGCTAACATCAGACACATACGAAAGGGGAAACCTAAAGTATATTTGCATTAGATGAATAGGGTAAACTTTCAATTATATTGGCTGTCACCCTACAATCAATTTTGCACCAGTAGAGTAGATATCTAGCTATATAATCCATGCTCCTTTGTAAACACACCTTCTCTGATGTGCTTACAAGCCGGTACTTATTTCAATTAGGTTAGATAGATTGTGTTACCATTGTGCATTTGAATTCGAGCGTTAGTGGTGTCACCCTATCCCCTTAATAATCCCGCCTGTTGAATCCACGTGTTTGACAAGGGGAGTGGACAGAACTTTATTATCAAACTGTATCAATGTACCTGTAGAAGCAATAGGCATTTGTCATCCATCTGCTATCATCCAAAATATATCCATCTGTATCATCCAAAATACTTCCATCTGCTATCATCCAAAATACATCCATCTGCTATCATGCAAAAATACATGCATCTGCTATCATCCAAAATACTTCCATCTGCTATCATCCAAAAATACATCCATCTGCTATCATCCAAAACACTTCCATCTGCTATCATCCAAAATAGTTCCATCTGCTTATATCCAAAATACTTCCATCTGCTATCATCCAAAATACTTCCATCTGCTATCATCAAAAACTTCCATCTGCTATCATCCAAAATACTTCCATCTGCATCATCCAAAAACATCCATCTGCTATCATCCAAAACACTTCCATCTGCTATCATCCAAAATATTCCATCTGCTATCATCCAAAATACTTCCATCTGCTATCATCCAAAAACCACTTAAATCCATCTGCTATCATCCAAAATACTTCCATCTGCTATCATCCAAAATACTTCCATCTGCTATCATCCAAAACTTCCATCTGCTATCATCCAAAATACTCCATCTGCTATCATCCAAAATACTCCATCTGCTATCATCCAAAAACACTTCCATCTGCTATCATCCAAAAATACATTCCATCTGCTATCATCCAAAATACTTCCATCTGCTATCATCCAAAATTCGTCACATATCATGAAAAACACGATTTGGACTGTTCATGACCTTTAAAAGAAGGAATCACCAGTCAGGAGGATACAGACAGCCTAAGAGGTGTGCTAACATATAAAGAAAAATTGACATTTTGACATGGAATTAAGCTTAAATGAATAGGGCTCTAGATTGCAGGAAAAAACTGTTTCAGGTGTTTGAAAAATGCTAAATTCTCCCCCCAGCCATCCTTACATACTTTGTGCCCCCTCAGATGTTGATTGTGCGTGACGCCACTGCACACACACACACAGAGACACACACTGTTCCATTCTGATATGTCATATTTGGTTTTAGTGATTAATAGACAGCCTGGCCCGTATTAATGACAGGGGGAAATATGCCCGTTCTGGATAATTTCGTTAGTTTTGTTTGCAGTTATGTCGTTATTTTCACTGATAGACCCCCGCGGATGCAGTACATTAAATTAAAACGTTGATTTGCTTTTCCGTTAGGGGGACGACCAGACGGGGTTTTTATTAATTTGGAGAGCAAATGTTGATTTACCTGGTTTTATAGTTTGTCTTCTTGGCAGACTACCAATCGGTTCCGTTTTTATCAAGTATTTACTCGAAGCGGGAGTGTCCGCTAAAGTTTGACATGAATTGCATGCGTAACAGGTTTTGGAATGCACATGTGCTGCATAGCGTATTTGACAGCAACATTCCGCATTTACCAGATGTTTTATCTCTGCAAAACCCTGCTGATTAAAGCTAGAAGTGTGCCTATTCTAAAAGCCAAATAGAACAAATATAAAATAATTTTTTTACCACTAGATATTAATAGAAAATCCTTGCTTATTGGAGACTTTTGGTCTCAGAGGGTTAAATCAGACCAATCCCGAGACAAATACCATGTTTGACAGGAGCTGGCATCAACAATGAAGTCGCTGATTACATCATAACCCAGAACAATACATGGACATCCAGAATTGACTATGGTCATGTGTACAATGAGGGGTAGAACGTGCCACTCTACACACACACAAACACACACACACACACACACACACACACACACACACACACACACACGCGCGTAAACACAAACAACTTTGCAGAGTTAATGAACCAACATTTTACCTTAGACTTTTATAGCAAAACTGGGAGAGCATACAGCCTGAAGAGAGAAGATGATGATTGTAGGAAGATGGTTTAACTGCTGAAATACGTTTTCATAAAGCACTGTACACATCATCATAAAGACCCGTCCCTTTAATGTCATGTTGTGTATTCTCTATTTAGTCTAAATGAAGGTTCTAATACTAAATAGGCTGTCCTTGTAGAAAACCATAGCTGCAAATTAGAGAGGGTAGTGTGGGATCAAAGGCAGGCGGAATAAGCACGGGTCGCCTGCTTCATTCATCCAGCTGCCTGGAGTCTCAAGGCCAACAAGCGTATCTCTCTCTCTGAAAGGGAGTTCCTATTCAATGTGCAGGTGCGAAGAAGTGTTGCACATTCTACCACATTATGCAAAGGTAGTTAGAGCTCCGTGCTCAGACGTACTAACTATGGGGTCTGATTCGCATTGGAGGGAGTCCACTCATCCATGAAAGTAAAATAACTTCGCGCCTGAAACTGGGGGACGGTGGTAATCCGAACACTTTGGGGGCACATTCTGCCGACTCCCGTCATGACTCATCCTTGGCTTTGACTTACTCCACTCTCACAAATTCACAACTTGTTGTTAATTTTTGTCCATGAGTCGACTATGTCGAATGCCTATATTGTTGGGTCACGTTTGTTATTAAAGTGAAATAACATATCCCGAGAGTGCAATCTGAATTGAACCCTACCTTGATAAAGATGATTATTACAACACTATTCATATTTGGACAAAGCATTCCGTAGTTTGATGCAGTAGACTTGGATATACTAACAACTAATCTAACACATGCAAGCAGTGTTTGCTTGTTTTTCATCTTAAAACATGACTTTTCGTGATAGAAAAAAATTATACTCCATTATTCATTATTATGTTTTACTCTGGGAAGCCAAAGTAATTATTTAATTGGAGATAATTGTATCCTACATCCACGTTTTCCCTTTGTGGTGTGGTGAAGTGTCATTTTTTCTCATTTATATTTTGACTTGTTTGGTATTGCACCTGTTTTTGGGTTTAGACTATGAGTTCCGGCCGGGCCACTCCATGTCTGGTCATTATGACATGAAATGGAACGTTGAATGGGTTCCAGAACGGCCCGCGCGCTAATCCCCCCATTAAAATAGCTTTGTTCAATAATACTGGACAGTTTCCGGAAGTCGGATTAACGCCTCCATGATTTTGCAAAGAAATTATATTTCACACTCACACTCACACACAGTCTTAGGACACTTTGGTATGATGCGGAGAGGGCCAGGGACAATACATTAAATTGACACATTTCCTTTTTCTAGCATATTTGCAAAATAATCTATTTTTTTTTTTAGGTAATCTGTAATTATTGTAATGCTTATATATTTGAACGAAAATTACCTTTTTGGCATTGAATTAGCCTTGTGTCTTCAGTCTGGTGTTATTTGAGGTCTTAGACACTGAACTTATACTACCACGTTACAGTTAAACCTTAGCCTACATATCTAAACAGACTAACATGCAACATATAGGAACATTCAGAGAAAATAACACAACCGTGTGAGATTCTAATAGAACGTTGCCTTCATGCATTCATGAACGGAGGGTAAGGTATATCTGGTGACTCAAAAGATCAGAGCCTGTACACAGGCCAATGTTTCAACTTTAGGTTCCCTTTGGTCGGGAAGATACATAAAGGTTGTACGTGTTCTAACGTTGGAGGACATGTAGATATTGCTGATGTTTATCTTCAAGACTGCTGTATAATCAGACAAAACACAGGAAGCTCAGCCAGCCACAGCTCTAACATGTAACACACACACACACACACACGCCATATCCACCCCAGTAGTTCCAGAGTCTCCGTTCTTAAAGCTGACGTAACGGTGTTGTCGGTGGATGATCAGAGCATGCTCATTCATTAAATCTCTCTACTAGTGGGGATTAGCTTGGTGATAGGAAGCAAACATGGGATGGATCCTTAACCCTAATGCTTTGTCACACACGAAAAAAGGAGAGTCTGCGTCACACGCACCCTTTGCTCCTCCCTTCAGCAGGCCCCACAGCAGACTAAAAACTATAGGTTACAGTGTTTTCAGTTACGCAGTTCAGGGTCTGTGGAACACCCTTCTAGACACTATTAGGGCTGCAGAGTCTCTGTCCTCTTTAAGACACAGCTTAAAACCGCGCTGTTCAGAAAAGCTTTAAGGACCTCTGATAATTCTGTTCTCATGTTCACGAGATCTGACAACACCTGTATATAGCGTTTATGGTTCTCTTTGTTCTATATTCAGTGTTTTGGATGGTATTTAATATTATAATTATAAATAATTAAATTAATTATTGTTACTACTATTATTATTTATTAAGAATACAATTATGATGGTCACACTTCTCCCATCACCCATGGCCCAACCAGCCTTCTCTATCACGCTGTCCAACCAGCCTTCTCTATCACACTGTCCAACCAGTCTTCTCCATCACGCTGTCCAACCAGCCTTCTCCATCACACTGTCCAACCAGCCTTCTCCATCACGCTGTCCAACCAGGCTTCTCCATCACGCTGTCCAACCAGACTTCTCCATCACGCTGTCCAACCAGACTTCTCCATCACGCTGTCCAACCAGCCTTCTCCATCACGCTGTCCAACCAGCCTTCTCCATCACACTGTCCAACCTGTCTTCTCATCACGCTGTCTAACCAGCCTTCTCCATCACGCTGTCCAACCAGCTCTCCATCACATTGTCCAACAGCCTTCTCTATCAGCTGTCCAACCAGCCTTCTCATCACGCTGTCCAACCAGCCTTCTCCATCACACTGTCCAACCAGCCTTCTTCCATCACGCTGTCCAACCAGCCTTCTCCATCACGCTGTCCAACCAGCGTTCTCCATCACGCTGTCCAACCAGCCTTCTCTATCACACTGTCCAACCAGTCTTCTCCATCACGCTGCAACCAGCCTTCTCCATCACACTGTCCAACCAGCCTTCTCCATACGCTGTCCAACCAGCTTCTCATCACGCTGTCCAACCAGGCTTCTCATCACGCTGTCCAACAGCCTTCTCCATCACGCTGTCCAACCAGACCTTCTCCATCACGCTGTCCAACCAGCCTTCTCCATCACGCTGTCCAACCAGTCTTCTCATCACACTGTCAACCAGCCTTCTCCATCAAGCTGTCAACCAGCCTTCTCCATCACGCTGTCCAAACAGCCTTCTCCATCACACTGTCCAACCTGTCTTCTCATCACGCTGTCTAACCAGCCTTCTCCATCACGCTGTCCAACCAGCCTCTCCATCACATTGTCCAACCAGCCTTCTCTATCACGCTGTCCAACCAGCCTTCTCATCACGCTGTCCAACAGCCTTCTCCATCACTGTCCAACCAGCCTTCTCCATCACGCTGTCCAACCAGCCTTCTCCATCACGCTGTCCAACCAGCGTTCTCCATCACGCTGTCCAACCAGCCTTCTCCATCACGTCTGTCCAACAGCCTCACGCTGTCCACAGCTTCACATGCTGTCCAACCAGCCTTCTCATCATGCTGTCCAACCAGCCTTCTCCATCACGCTGTCCAACCAGCCGTCTCCATCACACTGTCCAACCAGCCTTCTCCATCACGCTGTCCAACCAGCCATCTCCATCACACTGTCCACCAGCTTCTCCATCGCTGTCCAACCAGCCTTCTCCATCAGCTGTCCAACCAGCCTTCTCCATCACCCTGTCCAACCAGCCTTCTCCATCCACACCTGTCCAACCAGCCTTCTCCATCACGCTGTCCAACCAGCCTTCCTCCATCACGCTGTCCAACCAGCCTTCTCCATCCACTGTCCAACCAGCCTTCTCCATCACGCTGTCCAACAGCCTCTCCATCCGCTGTCCAACCAGCCTTCTCCCTCACGCTGTCCAACCAGCCTTCTCCATCACGCTGTCCAACCAGCCTTCTCCATCACGCTGTCCAACCAGCCTTCTCCATCACCCTGTCCAACCAGCCTTCTCCATCACGCTGTCCAACCAGCCTTCTCCATCACGCTGTCCAACCAGCCTTCTCCATCACGCTGTCCAACCAGCCTTCTCCATCACGCTGTCCAACAAGCCTTCCACTCTACAGTGAACACATTTCTAACAGAGCAATTGGGCTCTGGTCAAAAGTAGTGGACTTTGTGGCAATAGAGTACCATTTGGAAGAAAACTTTATGTTTACTCAACTGCTGTGCTACCCTCACCAAGCTATAACAGGACTGACGGTAAATTGTGATACCCTCACCGAGCTATAACGGGACTGACGGTAAACTGTGATACCCTCACCAAGCTATAACAGGACTGATGGTAAACTGTGATACCGTCACCAAGCTATAACGGGACTGACGGTAAACTGTGATACCCTCACCGAGCTATAACGGGCCTGATGGTAAACTGTGATACCGTCACCAAGCTATAACAGGACTGATGGTAAACTGTGATACCCTCACCAAGCTATAACAGGACTGACAGTAAACTGTGATACCCTCACCAAGCTATAACGAACTGACATAAACGTCCAGTATATGTCAGCTACTATTGACTATAGATACAGTATTATAGATTTTACAAGTCCAGAGTTATGACAGATCAATGTAACATATGCTTGTAAATGTTGCTCATGCTCTGGGCTTCCCTAGTCTAATGTAAAGACAGACATGTAGAGTTAAATACTGCTCTGGGCTTCCCTAGTCTAATGTAAAGACGAACATGTATGAGTTAAATACTGCTCTGGGCTTCCCTAGTCTAATGTAAAGACAGACATGTATGAGTTAAATAGTGCTCTGGGCTTCCCTAGTCTAATGTAAAGACAGACATGTATGAGTTAATACTGCTCAAGGCTTCCTAGTCTAATGTAAAGACAGACATGTATGAGTTAAATACATGCTCAAGGCTTCCCTAGTCTAATGTAAAGACAGACATGTATGAGTTAAATACATGCTCTGGGCTTCCCTAGTCTAATGTAAAGACAGACATGTATGAGTTAAATACTGCTCTGGGCTTCCCTAGTCTAATGTAAAGACAGACATGTATGAGTTAAATACCTGCTCTGGGCTTCCCTAGTCTAATGTAAAGACAGACATGTATGAGTTAAATAGTGCTCTGGGCTTCCCTAGTCTAACGTAAAGACAGACATGTATGAGTTAAATACTGCTCTGGGCTTCCTAGTCTAACGTAAAGACAGACATGTATGAGTTAAATACTGCTCTGGGCTTCCCTAGTCTAATGTAAAGACAGACATGTATGAGTTAATACCTGCTCTGGGCTTCCCTAGTCTAATGTAAAGACAGACATGTATGAGTTAAATACATGCTCAAGGCTTCCCTAGTCTAAATGTAAAGACAGACATGTATGAGTTAAATCATGCTCTGGGCTTCCCTAGTCTAACGTTAAGACAGCCATGTATGAGTTAAATACTGCTCTGGGCTTCCCTAGTCTAATGTAAAGACAGACATGTATGAGTTAAATACTGCTCTGGGCTTCCCTAGTCTAATGTAAAGACAGACATGTATGAGTTAAATACTGCTCTGGGCTTCCCTAGTCTAACGTAAAGACAGACATGTATGAGTTAAATACTGCTCTGGGCTTCCCTAGTCTAATGTAAAGACAGACATGTATGAGTTAAATACTGCTCTGGGCTTCCCTAGCTAATGTAAAGACAGACATGTATGAGATAAATACTGCTCAAGGCTTCCCTAGTCTATGTGTAAAGACAGACATGTATGAGATAAATACTGCCTCTGGGCTTCCCTAGTCTAATGTAAAGACAGACATGTAGGCTATAATGTATGAATTAAATTGTTTGTTCAACTAAATATTATTAAGTAACTGGTTTCACAGGCTTTTTTTTTGTCTACTCAGTTTTTATTCAAAGTGTTAGATGAATTAAACGTTTTTAGTCGGCAAAAATTCAGTCAACTTAAGATGTGTCAGTTCAACTTTTCTCATATGTTCAATCAATCCTAAATTATTATTTGAGTATCTGCCCTGCATTTGACTTACACCTATGATCGTGGTGTGCTTGTTTATTTGTTCTGTAAATTACGTTCAACGTAACTTCACCTGGGAGTAGAACTCACAAACTCTTGGTGCACAGCGTTACGATGTCACCATGGCAACGTCAATGAATCATTACCCTTGTTTTGATACACTTCGTACTTCAAATCTCAGCTCTGTTTTAAAAGTACACATTTAAGAACAAATATTTGATATATTATGATGACGGAGTAACACTAACACCAGAGTAATATGCCCCAACATTAGACAACTATACTGATAAAACTTATTTTGATTAGATAAGTCCATCAAATCGAAGATGAAAGAATAGTCAGGTTAATTTACTATTGACACAGACGTAGTGGTGTAGCTGGCATATCAGAATGCAGTGAACCAAGAGGTTGTGATGTCAAATCCCAGGTGAATTCATGTTGAGTAATAATAAATAATTACTGACAATGTCGTCAAATATATAATTTGGGACATTGTATGTTATTAGCAGCTYGTGTTAGAAATTGCATAGCCTTTTTAAGTTAAAATGCCCAAATAATAATTTATAGTTAAATGAACATATGACAGAAGTTGAGCAAACGCAAAATTTTACATACATTTTTTTGCCAACGTTTTATGAAGTTGGAGCTAAATTTGGGACACCAATTGTGTTTTTGCTCAGGTAACACTTGGACCGAAAAGTTCAGTACACAAAAAAGGCTGTGGAACCAGTTACTTTATAATAATTAATTGAAACAACTAGATTTGTGGGTGTTTTTTATTTTTTACAGCGACAAGTAGCCGAGTGGTTCGTAGAACGTTAGGTCAGTAATTGGAAGGTTGAYGGATCGAGTCCCCGCGCTGACAAGGTAAAACATCTCACGTCATTCTCCTGAACAAGGCAGTTAATCCAAGGAAGGCAGTCATTGTAAATACGACTTTGTTCTTAACTGACTTGCGGAGTTCAATTTAAAATATTATACTTTTTTTTTATACCATTCCGTCGTCAGTCCTTGTTTCATCTTTGACGGCTGGAACTAAAAGATTTGGACGGTGCAACAAAGATGGGTCGAACACATCCGAGACAAAGAAGTCTTTCCGTGTTATCTGCGTCTTTGGAAGAATGGTAGAATCACTCAGATATTATGTCCTGCTTCAAAGACTGTTGGCTTCAATTGAGACTGAACTATATTGTAACCAATTCAGGCACAAGAGCTAATGCCAAGGAGAGAGGAATCCACCGTTTGGTTATTTGTTGTAGTGCTAATTATTTATGATTTTATGTGGGGCACTTGGACAGAGTAAATACAAGCACCAAATGAACAAACATCTAAACGTATCAGACAGTGGGGACTTCCGCCTTGTTCCTGCCTCAGAATGGCGTATGTTCTGCAGCAGGTTCTGCAGACTCTCAGCCTCTTTACGACAGAATATGCCTCAGATCCTCGTAAAATAATTTATGTGCATGTCTTAATTAGTGCATAACAGTGCCTGGTGTATGTTTGAAATTATGGAATAAATGAAGACAAAAACCCGTTGATAGGCTATTATTGTATATTTTTTAATATGAGGAATTTTACTGTTATTAGAAGCATAATGCTATTGCGTGTTAGCTAGCCTAAACGCCCATGTGCACTACAATTAGCTCAGTCACATAGGAAACTTCACCTATGTGGAGATCTCTAAAACCACTGTTAACATGGTCGTGCCCATTCCCCTCAACACCAAACACCTAGCTAATACGCTGCTCTTCTTAAAGAACGCAGAACCCACAGTAAACGCAGTCTTCAGTTCACAGAACCCAGTAAACGCAGTCTTCAGTTCACAGAACCCACAGTAAGTTCACAGGACGCATCCAAGCAGCTTTGCAATGCAAGTCTATTATTGTGAGAATACGTGCGTAATTCTATCGGCTTCTCTTTTGATAGTTGTAAAAATATAGCAAAAGAACATTTTCTCTTTATATTGAATAGAAAGAACATAGATTACCGTTTCCTACCCCATGGGTAGCAAATATTACATTCTTTTGAAGAGGCGCTGAAGTCCTCAGACTTGGCCCCATATTATTCGAGTTTGACTCGGCTATTGCTATAGAAATCTTAATTCACCGTGAGGACTCACCGTCATGAAGAAATGGCTCTTTGTGTTAAAAGATCTTTGAAGTCTGGATGAGAATATACGAGCCTTTCATCAAACCCTGCCCACATCTCCCCTGCAGAAAACCACACTTTATCTAAGAGAAAAATAGATCCCACACAAATAAGACATGGACATGACCAGTGAAGAATATTTTCACAAAATAAAATCTGGATTTTCTTTTAAAGAAGTGCTTTGTGTGTGGCTTTCCAGTGTTCAGGGATGAAGTTTAGAGTAAAAACTAAAAGTAAACTAATGTTAAATACAACACCGAGGACAATGGCTTCTTTTCAAAGTGTCTTTATGTTTTTTTCGGCTGCACGTTGGCAAGAGGGTTAAACCAGTTGAACATTACAGCAAAATAAAAACATTTAACATTGTTCAAAACGAAACAAAAAATCGAAAAGTGTCTGTTGTCCAATATGGGTCCAAACATGTTCTCGACCCTTATGCCGGGCTCTGTTATAGATGGTACATGAGATTAAATAAGCCACGAATGGCAGTAAGGCTCGCTGTTGAATATAGTGAAAGAAACGTGTTTGGTCTCACGGCTCCTTTAAAAAAAGACTGTTGTTATTCGTCTCTGCTGTCTTGTTTTACATGAGTACAACATGTGAGATTCAAGGCGTTTTAGAGCGCCCTGTCATGTATTGGTTAACAGTACCCTGATAGTATACGCATTAGAATAAATTCGTTAATTTATGTCTATATCAATATTAAAAAGTCAAGGCCCAGAAAATGATAATTTAATTTAATCATACACGATTTATTCAAAATACTGACAAATTACAAGGCAGTTTGGTACATATTTCGAGTGTATTTTCTCGATAGGATCACGTTTTCATAAAAAATGCATAACTAACAAATATTGACGAGAATTACAAAATCACAAAATTACCAAACATTTATGAATTGAATGTAATAATATCAAATAGACGATATGAAAACGATTCAATCAATAGAATAGAACATCAGAAATGGAGACAATATGTCTTGCATGAAACTCCAAACGTTTCAATTATTTAATTTATACAAATAAGTGTAGCAAACAATAAAAAACTGCTGAAATACCAAAGCTTACAAAATGACTATTACCACCTACACATCGAAACGTATCAATTTACAAATGTACATTTACATTTTTTTTTATATTGAAACACTTTGGTTCGATAATACAAAAATGCTCATGTCAGATTCAAAAAATAAATTAAAAAGATATTGAAGTCAAAACTCGATTTACAAAATAATACAGCAAGATACATGCGTACAATAACCGGGTACGAGATGAATACATTTTTTTCCAAACACATTGGGATAGAAGAGAGCTATCACGAGATACTTTTGGCAGTGTCTTATTTGTCCGATATGCCAGACAGTACATTGAATGATTTGGGCCTTAGAAAACAGACCTTTTCTATGTGTTAATTTTGTAAGTTCGCGGGTATATTAGAAAATATCTTTAATATCTTATAATAATTTTCTGGGCGAGTTTTGTTTAGAACGCGTCCCTTGGCTCTGGGTGTCTGTAGGGCGTCTCATCCCCGGGATCAGGGCTGGGGGAGCCGCTGGGAGGTGTCTGAGTACCGCTCGCACCAGAACTATGACAGACGTACCACTCACTTAAATTGGCGGGTTGAGACGAGGGTGCTGGTTCTGAGAGCGACGAGGCCCCTGGCTCTCGGCCTAAGTCCGATGATGGGGACACTAATGACGGAGTTGAAGACTCGTAGCCAGAACTTGGTGGTGGAGACTTGCAGTGCACTTTCATGTGTTTTCTGAGAGAGCTGGGGTGTGTGTAGGATTTGTCACAGCCTCTCACTTTGCAGTTGTACGGCTTATCGCTGGTGTGCACGTGGGAGTGCTTCTTCCGGTCACTGCTGTTGGCGAAACGTCGGTCACAGCCGTCAAACTCACATTTGAAGGGCTTCTCACCTGAAATAAGTGAACAAAAGTTAGGCTTCAGAAAACCCAAAAGCATAAATCAAAACAGCTGCTTTATTTTGGGGTTGGTGACGCATGGCCACATGTGACATGAGTTATGTCAAATAAAACTATATTGGCCTTTAGTGTATTGCCTATTGTACTTGACCCAATGAAGAGCTGAGTTACTTTAGGACAGCCCGTTGAACCAGCTGAGTTCCTTTAGGACAGCCCAATGAACCAGCTGAGTTCCTTTAGGACAGCCCAATGAACCAGCTGAGTTCCTTTAGGACAGCCCA
>NW_019957702.1:70209-75876 GCF_002910315.2 Salvelinus sp. IW2-2015 | reverse complement strand
CCGAAGGGGAAATAAGCTGGATCCAAAATAAAGTACGCTGGTCATATTGAAGTATACAAATAGTTTAAGGCAGGAAGGGCTCTTTTATCCAGAAGCGACTTTAGAGTGGAGGGTTGTTCATGCGACTATTTTAAAATACCAGTGGTTATGCAGTAAGAAATGTCAATAACCCGCTCTAAAAAAGCCTAACATAATTGGCTCAAACCAACTGACAGCTGTTAACGTGAGTGCGAGATGACTATTGTTGTTAGAAGTTTAATATAAACAACAGTATATCTGACAACTCTTACACAGTCGTTGACTGGAATAAAAATTAAAAACAGAAAACCTAAATGCCATTAAGCTATTGCTTCAAGGAAGGTGGGTCTAATGCCAGCCTTGAAACACGATAGAGTACAACTGGGAGTCGAAGGTGGTATTAGACACAATACAGCACCGATAATGGTGGGATAATCAACACGTGCGACAATAACATGGACCGAGAACAACATAAAGGGAGTTAAGACTTCCGCAACAATGGCGAACAACAGAAGCACGAACCGAATCACTGCCACGCCCGCAAGTAAAATATAACAGGTAGTCTTTTGATAAAATAGTAATTTAAATCAAATTACACGACTGTTAATATCACGCAGTAAGAAGTAATTACGGGACCAAGGGGATACAGGTAGGCAGTACAGTATTAGGCCTACAGATTACGTTCTGTACGGGCAGCCCGGAGGCAGAGTATCGTGGGGATGACACACTAAGGCTGGGTCGGGGGCGGGGCGGGGAGGTGATGAGTAATTAGGGATGACACACTAAGCTAGATAGTGTTTCGACGGTGGTTGTATGTTTCGAGTAGGAGTCAAAGCGCTTTTCATTAAAAGAATCATAACGTAACAAATATGACGAGAATTACAAAATACACAAAATTAATCCAAAATCTTATTGAATTATGAAATCTGAAGATGTTGTAAAAATAATGCAAATAGGACGATAATGAAAACGACGTTTCACATGAATATACAACCTAAGAATATGAAAACATCAGAAATGTTAGACGAACTTATTCTGCAGATGATGAGCGTCCATAATGGGCGTTGTTCAAAGGGAATATTTAAATTTATACAAATAATGCTAGCAAGACAATAAAGAGAAAAGCTGGCTATGAAGGATACCGAAAGCTTACGAGAAATGACTCATTACCACGAACGTACACTAATCTGAAAAAAATAACAGCGAATCATAGTTATACAAAGTACAGATTTAACATTTGTTTTTGGTATATTGAACACTTGGTCGATAATACAGAAAATGCTCATGTCAGATTCAAAAAATAAATTAAAAAGAGTATTGAAGTCAAAACTCGATTTACAAAATAATTACAGCAAGATACATGCGTAGACAATAACCGGGTACGAGATGTAATCAATTTTTTTCCAAACACATTGGGATAGAAGAGAGCTAGTCACGAAGATACTTTTGGCAGTGTCTTATTGTTGTCCGATGAGTGCCACAGTACATTGAATGATTTGGGCCTTAGAAACACAGACCTTTTCTATGTGTTAATTTTGTAAGTGTCGCGGGTATATTAGAAAATATCTTTAATATCTTATAATAATTTTCTGGGCGAGTTTTGTTTAGAACGCGTCCCTTGGCTCTGGGTGTCTGTAGGGCGTCTCATCCCCGGGTCAGGGCTGGGGGAGCCGCTGGGAGGTGTCTGAGTACCGCTCGCACCAGAACTATGACAGACGTACCACTCACTTAAATTGGCGGTTGAGACGAGGGTGCTGGTTCTGAGAAGCGACGAGCCCTGGCTCTCGGCCTAAGTCCGATGATGGGGACACTAATGACGGAGTTGAAGACTCCGTAGCCAGAACTTGGTGGTGGAGACTTGCAGTGCGACTTTCATGTGTTTTCTGAGAGAGCTGGGGTGTGTGTAGGATTTGTTCACAGCTCACTTTGCAGTTGTACGGCTTATCGCTGGTGTCACGTGGGAGTGCTTCTTTCCGCGTCACTGCTGTTGGCGAAACGTCGGTCGCAGCCGTCAAACTCACATTTGAAGGGCTTCTCACCTGAAATAAGTGAACAAAAGTTAGGCTTCAGAAAACCCAAAAGCATAAATCAAACACTGCTTCTATTTTGGGGTTGGTGACGCATGGCCACATGTGACATGATTTATGTCAAATAAAACTATATTGGCCTTTAGTGTATTGCCTATTGTACTTGACCCAATGAAAGAGCGTAGTTTACGTTAGGACAGCCGTTGAATCCAGCTGAGATCCTTTAGGACAGCCCAATGAACCAGCTGAGTTCCTTTAGGACAGCCCAATGAACCAGCTGGGTTCCTTTAGGACAGCCCAATGAACCAGCTGAGTTCCTTTAGGACACCCAGATGAACACTGAGTCCTTTAGGAGCAGCCCAATGAACCACTGAGATCCCTTTGGACAGCCCAATGAACCACGGAGTTCCTTAGGACAGCCCAATGAACCAGCTGAGTCTTTAGACGCCCATGAACCAGCTGTTCTTAGACAGCCCAATGAACCAGCTGATTTCCTTTAGGACAGCCCAATGAACCAGCTGAGGTCCTTTAGGACAGCCCAATGAACCAGCTGAGTTCCTTTAGGACAGCCCAATGAACCAGCTGAGGTCCTTAAGGACAGCCAAATGAACCAGCTGAGTTCCTTTAGGACAGCCCGTTGAACCAGCTGAGTTCCTTAGGACAGCCCAATAACCAGCTGATGAGTCCTTTAGGACAGCTCAAACTAAACAGCTGAGTCCTTTAGGACAGCCCAATGAACCAGCTGAATCCTTTAGGACAGCCCAATGAACCAGCTGAGTTTCTTTTAGGACAGCCCAATGAACCAGCTGTGAGTCTTTAGACAGCCCAATGAACCAGCTGAGTTCCTTTAGGACAGCCCAATGAACCAGCTGAGTTCCTTTAGGACAGCCCAATGACCCAGCTGGATTCCTTTTAGAGCAGCCCGTTGAACCAGCTGAGTTCCTTTAGGACAGCCCAATGAACCAGCTGAGTTCTTATAGGACATGCCGCAGATATACCAGACGTGAGGTCCTTTAGGACAGCCCAATGAACCAGCTGATCCTTTAGGACAAGCACCCAATGAAACCAGCTGAGTTCCCTTAGACAGCCCAAGAACCAGCTGAGGTCCTTATGAACAGCCCAATGAACAGTCTGAGTTCCTTTTAGGACAGCCCCAATGAACCAGCTGAGTTCCTTTAGGACAGCCCAATGAACCAGCTGAGTTCCTTTAGGACAGCCCAATGAACCAGCTGAGTTCCTTTAGGACAGACCAATGAACCAGCTGAGTTCCTTTAGGACAGCCCAATGAACCAGCTGAGTTCCTTTAGGACAGACCCAATGAACCAGCTGAGTTCCTTTAGGACAGCATACTGTTAGTTCCATTTAAAACATGTTTTTATTGATGATCATCTACAGGATTTGAATTGGTTGCAAATGGAACTTCTATTTCCCTATGAAACAAACTCTGTTAAAGCTAAACAAGTAGTTATGGCCCTACTTGAAATGTAACCTCCTATTTCTATATTGGCCATTTGAACCATGCAACTAAGGGAGGAAATGAATGTAAATAAAACAACATTTGTCTTGATTATCCTGTAATATCTAGCCCTTAGGACATGTAGCCTATACAGCATGATCTGGCAAAAACATAAGGGTTGAACTAATTACTTTGAAATCCTACTCTGCTGATTCCTCTAATGCAAGGCCATGTAGTCAGGCAGCTATAGGCATAGCAAGAGAGAATATATAATTGCTCTATTCTAATTACACGGGCACGTTGAATATCAATTTGACCTTCAGCTGTTGGACTGAGAGGCAATCAGGGATATTAGTGTAGTACACGAACACGTCTCGGGAACACACCCCAGGGAAAACCCAGTCATAACCACAGACCCGGGTAGGTTTTAAACACGATACCCTGGACCAGGGGCCTTGGGAGTCAACACATGCACAAATCATTTAACAGATTTCTACTTAAGTAAATGTGAGCAAATGATATGAATAATACATGCGGAGGCATGAATGGATTCAGCATAAAGTAGTCAGAGTCATATTAGGCGCTGTTCTGACGCATCGTTTATTAAAGGCCTTAAGGAAGGCTTCTTACTCAGGTCGAAACGTCCGTTTTGAAAAGGGAAAATGTTGTACATTGAAATCAGAACAGTAAACCCATCACACATATCCAGCAGGTATTAGACAGGCTGAAGAAGTGGGTCAGTGCTCCAGCTAACCCYACCGGTTACACTGTTACAGCCCCCTTACAGCCTGCTGCAAAGCCTACCGGTTACACTGTTACAGCCCCCTTACAGCCTGCTGCAAACCCTACCGGTTACACTGTTACAGCCCCCTTACAGCCTGCTGCAAAGACAACCGGTTACACTGTTACAGCCCCCTTACAGCCTGCTGCAAATATAGTAGTGGTATACTAGCATAGTGTGTAGTAGTGAATTGGTAGAAATAGTAGTAGTAGTAGTAGTAGTAGTAGTTACTAGTCATATAGTAGTAGTCTAGTAGTAGTAGTAGTAGTAAGTGGTAGTAGTATGTGTGAGTAGTAGTAGTAGTAGTAGAGTAGGTAGTAGTAGAAGTAGATGGCGGTACGTAGTATAGAATAGTAGTAGGAGTTCTGAGTAGTAGTAGTAGGGCAGTAGTTGTAGTAGTAGTAGTAGTAAGTAGAGAAGTAGTTAGTTCTAGTAGTTAGTTAGTAAGTAGTGAGTGGTGGTAAGTAGTAGCTAGTAGTAGTAGTAGTAGTAGATAGTAGTAGTAGTTAGTTAGTAGTAGTAGTAGTAGTAGTCAGTCGTAGTAGTTGGTGGTAGTAGTTAGTCAGTAGTAGTAAGTTCTGAGTAGTATGTAGTAGTGGCAGTTAGTGTAGTAGTAGTAGTAGCAGCGCAGTATTGATTCTAGAAGTAATATTTCATATTCATCCAGTAGTAGTAGTTAGTAATAAGTCTTTAGGTAAGTTAGTAGTGGTGGTAGTTAGTAGTTGTAGCGTGGCCTGCTTATTGGCAGCAGGCTGTAAGGGCGGCTGTAACAGTGTTAAACCGGGTAGGGTTTTGCAGTCAGGCTTTAAGGGAGGCTTGTAACAGTGTAATCCGGTAGGCTTTGCCAGCAGCTGTAAGGGGCTGTAACATGTAACCGGTTAGGTTTGCCAGCAGGGCTGTTAAGGGGGCCTGTAACAGTGTAACACGCGTAGGCGTTTGCAGCACGGACTGTAAAACAGTCGAACCGGTAGTGCTTTGCCAGCAGGCTGCTAAGGGGGCTGCTAAAGCAGTGTAACCGGTAGCGCTTTGCAGCAGGCTGTAAAGGGCTTAACAGTGTAACCGTAGGCTTTGCGCAGGCTCTTAAGGGCTTTACATGTAAACCTGGATTAGGTTTGGCAGCAGCGTGTAAGGGGGCTGTAACAGTGTAACCGTAGGGTTTGCAGCAGCTGTAATGGGCTGTTACAGTTGTAACCGGTAGGCTTTGCCAAGGCAGGCTGTTTAAAGGGGCTGTAACAGTGTAACCGGTAGTTGCTGCTGGTTGTAAGGGGCTGTAACAGTGTAACCGTATGTTGCTTGCTGCGTTGTAAGGGGGCTGTAACAGCTGTAACCGGTTAGCGCTTTGCAGTAGGCTGTAAGAGGGGCCTGAACAGTGTAAACCGGTAGGC
>NW_019957702.1:36694-69353 GCF_002910315.2 Salvelinus sp. IW2-2015 | reverse complement strand
CCACCACCACTACTACCACCACTACTTCTACTAGCACAACCACCACCACCACTACCACCACCACTACAACTACTACTACTACCACCACTACTACTACCACTACTTCTACTAGCACAACCACCACCACCACTACTACTACTAATAGTACTACTACTACCACCACCATAACCCCTAGAACTGCTACTACTACTACTAGTAGTAGTACTTATGCAGCTACTACTACTACTACTACTGCTAGTACTAATGCTGCTACTACTGCTACTACTATTACTACTATTACTGCTAGTACTAATGCTAATACTACTACTACTATTACTACAAAAACTGCTAGTACTACTAATGCTGATACTACTACCACTGCTACTACTACTAGTACTACTACTACTGCTACTACTGCTGCTACTACTGCTGCTACTACTACTACTACTATTACTGCTAGTACTAATGCTAAAACTACTGCTACTACTACTACTACTACGACTACTACTACTATTACTGCTAGTACTAATGCTAATACTACTGCTACTGCTACTACTACTACTACTACTACTAATGATGCTACTACTACTACTACTACTGCTACTGCTAGTACTATTACTACTACTACTACTACTACTACGACTAACACATCCACCACAACTACTACTACTACTACCAATGATGCTACTAATACCACGCCTACCACTACCACTACTACCACTACCACTACTACTACCACTACTACTACTACTACTACTACTACCACTACTACTAACACTACTACTACCACTACTACTACTACTACTACCACTACTTCTACTACTACCACCTCCACCACCACCACTACTACTACTACTAACACAACCACTACAACTTATCCTGCTACTACTACTACAATAACTACTTCTACTACTAGTACACCAATACTACTATTACCACCACTACTATTACCACTACTACTACTATTAAAACTAKTACTACTACAACTACTACTACTAATACAACAACGACCTCTACTACTATGACACTAACACAAGTACTACTACTACTACTACCAGAACTACTACTACTACAACTACTACTACTACTACTGATACAACTACTACAACTACTACTACTACAACTACTACTACTACTACTACTACTACAACTACTACAACTACTACTACTACTACCACTACTACTACTACCACCACCACTACTACTACTACCTCCACTTCCACCACTACTCACTAACCACTACCGCGACCACCACCACCAACACAACCACTAAGTACTACTACAAATACTACTACTACCACCACCACTACTAGCACTACCTATCGCATCTTCCACCACCACACAAAACTACACCTACCACTACTACCACCACCACCCCACCACCACCACACCACCAACTACTACAACTATACTACCACTCCTACTACTACTCACTACACCACCACCACTACAACTTACTACTACTACACCAACCACGTACTGACTCCCACTACTTCTACTAGGCACAACCAACCAACACCACCACTCACACCAAGACTACAGACTACTACTACTACCACACCACCGGACCACTTACAACTACTACTATGACCACACACTACATTACCACTATTTTCTACAGACACGACACCACCCCACTACTACCTACTAATAGTACTTACTCACTCATCAACCACACACTACAACTACTACTACTACCACCCAAATACCGCTAAGAACTGCTACTACTACTACTACTAGTAAGTACTATGCAGCTTACTACTACTACTACTACTGCTAGTCTAATGCCTGCTACTGAACTCTACACTATACTACTATTACTGCTAGTACTAATGCTAATACTAACTACTATACTTACTAAAAACTGCTAGTACTATACTACTGCTACTACAACTACTACAACCACTATACTACTCAACTACACTACTACTTACAACTACTACTACTACTACACTACACTACTGACTACTACTCGGCTACTACTACTACTACCAGAACTTATACTATCTCACAACTACTACACTACGACAACTAATACTACACTACAACTACTATTCACTACTTCATACTACTACAACTGATACTACTACAACTACTACTACTACTACAACTACTACTACACTGAACTCATGTACACATGATACTACTACTAACTACTACTAATACCACTACTAACTACTAACTACTACAGACTGATACTACTAATACAACGTATACAACTATACTACTACTACTACTATACAACTGATACTACTACTAGAACTGATACTACTACTACAACTACTAACTACTACTATTACCTAAAACTGATATACTACTACAACTTCTACGACTACTGCTACTACTACTTCTAAAACTGATAATACTACTATACTACACTACTATGACTACTGCTAACTACTACTACACAATGCCACTACAAACTGCTACTACTAACTACTATACAACTAGTAGTAGTTATGCTGCTACTACTGTTACTACTACTACTACTACTGCTGCTAGTACTAATGCTGCTACTTATGCTACTACTAGTACTAATACTAATACTACTACTACTGCTACTACTAGTACTATTACTACTACTACTACTTTACACCGCACCACCACCACTACTTCTACTACTACTACACTACTAATACCATCTACTACTTCTACTGCTAGTACTACCACTACTACTTCCACCACCACCTACTACTATACTACTTCCACCACCACACAGCACTACTACTACTACCACTACTACCACTACTACTACTACTACCACTACTACACTACTACTACTACTACTACTACTACTACTTACTACTACACACTATAACACTACTACTACTACTACTACTACACTACTCTACTACTACAACTACCACACCACCACTACTACTACTACTACTACTACTACTTACTACTACTACTACTACCGGTACTACTACTAACACTACTACTACCACTACTACTACTACTACTACTACACTACCACTGTACTACTACTATCTACCACTACTACTAACACTACTACTACCACTACTTACTACTACTACTACTTACAACTACTACTACTACACCACTACACTCCTACTACTCAAGTACTACTACTACTACTACTACTACTAACACTAACTAACTACTACTACTACTACTATACTACTAACTACTATACTTACTACTTACTACTACTACCACTACTACTACACTACAACTACTACTACTACTTCTGCTACTACCACCACCGCCATTACTACTACCAGTACTACTACTTCTACTCATCTAACTACCACTACTACTTTTACTAAAATACTACTACTGCTACTATACTACTACTAACTACTACTACTACCATACTACTGCAACTACTACTATTCTACTACTACTACTAACTACTACTACTTCTGCTACTACCAACTACTACTACTACTACTACTATTACAAACTACTACTAACTACTACTACTACTACTACTACTACTACTACTACTACACCACTACACTACACTACACTACTACTACCACTACTACTACCATACTACTACTACTACTTCTGCTACTACACCACCACCATTAATACCAGTACTCTACTCTACTTCTAACTACCACTACACTTTAACTAAACCTACTACTACTGCTACTACTACTACTTCTGCTACTATACTAACTACTACTTACTACTACTACTGACTACTACTACTACTAACCTACTACCAACCCCACACTACCACTACTACTACTACTTACTGACTACTACTACTACTACTACTGCTACTACTACTACACGACTACTACCCACTACACTACCACACTAATCACTACTACTGCTACTATACTACTACTACTATCTACTACTACTACTACTACTACTACTACTACTACTACTACCACTACTACCATCACTACTACTACTACTACTACTACTACTAACACTACCACTACGACTACTACTACCACTACTACTACCATACTACTACTACTTACTGCTACTACTACACTACTACTACTCTACACTACTACTCTACTGACTACTACTACTACTACTACTACCACTACTTCTACTTCTACTACTACCACTACTACTACTACTACTACTACTACCACTACTACTACTACTACTTCTACTACTACCACCACCACCATTACTACCAGTACTACTACTTCTACTTCTACTACTACCACTACTACTTTTACTCAAACATCTACTACTGCTACTGCTACCAATACTACTTTTACTAAAACTACTGCTACTACTACCACCACAACTACCACTACTACTACTACTACTGATATATTTACAATCCACCCTACCTCTAATAGCCAATGATAACAATGAATGATAATAACAATAATGATTAAAAGTAAAACAATTGTATATATATATATAAATAGTATTAATGAGACGAACTCATTATTAATCACATATTTAATAATAATAGAAACAAGAAGAAGAAAAGAAGAAAAAGACAGATGGAAATTATAACATTGACCTGCTAACTGTATGTTGCTTTGTTTTTTTAGCCATGAGTCATGATTCCTCAAAAATAGGTATAATTTGTATTATTATTATTCTAGTTGACTCTTCAATTCCAGGCTCAACAACATATCTCAACAGAGTCTCTTTGACAAAAGCAAGGTACAGTATATATCTTTCAAATATATATCCACGGGTTGTGCATGGCAGGGGTATAAAACGTGGCTCCAGCAACAGGTCAAAAACAGCCATGCATTTCCACTCCACTACGTAGCTACTACCGCTGCTATGTGAGATTTCACAACAGTAAGCAACACCTTCTCTCTGACGTGTTTGATTCCATGTTCCCACAGCGGGCAAAGCAACAGTCGGACAGAACAGTCCGTGTAGGCCTCAGTCTCTTTTCTGACGGCATATTCTGGCACAAACAAGAGAGTGCACACGTCAAACGCCTGAGCGAGAGAACTTTCCTTGCATAACCCGCCTAGTATTATCTATGCACAACTTTGGACCACTTGAACAACTCACAACAAACACGTCGGAAATTAAATCGACCAAATAACCCACTAACTATTGCGTAATGTTTACATTAGACTACATGTGGGTAGCCTAGATATTGTTGATATGAAAATACATGCTCAAAATATTACATTTATAAACATAACATATATATCTATATATCAGATAAATAATGCTTTAAGGAATCACTTGTTGAATTTGACCATTATGAAATTACAAATAATATTTGTTTCCCTTTATTTTATGTTGTGGCTACTGTACACCATAGCTTTAAAAATAACATTTCATTTAAATGCAACATCGAATAGAGATTTTAATTTAGCTCTATTGTGTGGAATGGTGTTCAAGCCATTATTAATGGTAGCAGAAAATTCAAATCGTAACCTCTACAAAGGTTTGAGGATTCATTATTTACCGGTGCCTCTGAAATGTAAATAAAGCCACTGACCTGTGTGAGTCCTCTTGTGGATCTTCAGGTTCTCAGATCGGGCAAACACTTTTCCACAGCCGGGGTAGGGACATGGAAACGGTTTCTCTCCGGTGTGTACTCTGATATGATTTACAAGTTTGTACTTGGCTTTAAATGGTTTTCCTTCTCTGGGACATTCTTCCCAGAAGCAGATATGGTTAGCCATCTCCGGGCCACCGACGTGATCAACCGTCACATGCGTTACCAGCTCGTGCATCGTGCCGTAAGTTTCGGAGCAGAGTTTTTTCGTCGAGTGTTCCGCTTCGTGCCACTTGCAGATGAGTTCTTGCTTTATCGGCTGCCTCATGTAGCGGAAGAATGCACCGGATCCGTGATGCTGTGCTCCGAGGTTCATGTTCAGGTGGTTCAGACCGCCGTAGCCATGTAATGTCGAGGCGGAGAAAGGATCAGCCCTGGAGCTCGCCACTTGACTCAAGTGATCAGACCTAACGTACATTTCGCTAGGTATTCCTAACCTTATTTGTCCATTCATGGCTTGGCCACCTGGTGCTCCGCTAGATGACTGCTCATGGTGGAGTCCGGAGAAGAGGGCATGGCTACCAGCATCAGGGTGATGGCCGTAGTGTCCCGGATAGCTACCTGTTGTTGAGACAAACATTCCGTGATGAGAGGTTGAACCGGGGCTCTGGTTGGTCAGTACCGGCATGGCTTGAGCTGTCAGATCTCTCCGAATGAGGAAATCCGTACCTGCAGCTGCGGATAACGTCTGGGCCGTGTGGGACATGGAATAAGGGACGGTCGCCGCCTGCACCGGGCCAAAAGCTCCCGTTTGACTGGAGACCACTTCACTGTGGCCTGCCATATGATGATTGTGGTGGTGATGGTGGTGTGGGTAATGATGGGCTGGGCTGATTTTGAGGGCCGCGGAGTGCCCCATGTGTTCTGGCCCGAATGGACTCGGCCCCAGGCGGGGTTCCGCAGTAATCTCCCCAGGGTGCGAGTGAGCCATTGAGTGTGGATGGCTGCTGAACCCCGGGAAGCCTGTCACGCTCTGAGGGGTATGGTGGTGATGATGGTGATGGTGGTACGCCCCTGCCAAGTCAACTAATCTCAGCGCCGTGTTCCGTTTGGAAATCGTAGGGTACATCACATGGTTTCCCAAAACATCCATGCTCATTACTTCTAATTCTAGAATAACTTGACAGCAGGCAAAATAATAATGATGATGACAAATATATTTTAATCGCAGTGAAAAATACAGAAAAAAACAAAAATATAGAAGAAAAAAAACTAAAATATATAAAAAAAACTAAAATATAGAAGGGGAAAAAAACTGTTCTAAGTTCTAAAGTGGCTGCATGGAATCGCATTCGGTTGGCCGGCAGCAGCAGGACGCTTTGATAGTGAAGAATAGAGATTCATGGTAGGCGCTGCAGCCCGTGGCGCTAAACAATCACCCCGCCTTCTAATTGGTCAGAGCCCCGTGATTGACGTCACTTGTGACAGTTTCCAATGTGAAGAAAATTGTTTTAGTGACAGCAAGCAGCCAGAGCGCCTGCGCCGAGCCTCAGGCAACACTTGGAAGAGAAAGATGTATTTGTATTGCAAAGGTTATTGTACTTTAAACTTCAAAAGTTAAACCGTTAGGCCTACACCCAAGGTATAGCTGTCATGTCTTCTACTGACTGACTAAGAGTTATGGAAGCGCAATGTACCCAAGTTTTGTTATAAGCAAACAACACCTAAAATAGACAGGCAAAGTAGGCCCAAAGGCAAAGTAGCCCCTCTAAAAAAGTTGTAGGCTACAGATAATAATCAATAGACAAATACAACTTCACAATTTACGAAAATACAATGTCATTGAAATTTATAAAATGTAGCCTTTAGGTTTCCGTTAGAAAATGTGGGCATCGAAGTACCGAAAATATTTTCAAACATAGACTAGTCCCTTTCTCTAAAGCAATTATCCGCTTCGGGGAGTTTTTACGCATCACTCAAAGGCCAAAAAAGATACGGTAAGATAAAGAAACATATTTTATACGTCCTCTGCACCGCAACAACCCTCCTTGCTAGCTGCGCGTCCTCCTCTTCGTCGCAGGATCGGTTTCTGTGTATTAGTGAATAGGGGCGACGCCGTCCATTGTCCCGGGGAAAAGTAATGGAACCGACCTGTTGTTATGATACGGGCTAATTTCGCCCACGAGCCATGTCGGATTGAGACCCTGAACAGGAGCAGATCAGGGGAACGGGAGGTGGCGCCTGATGAACAGCGCAGAACAAGGCAAGAGTCGTAGAGATTTAAGCCCAAAATAAGACTTGCTAAAATATGAGTTATACTTGGCAATGATACTCTGAGAGGGAGAGGGCCGTCCACTGGTGAAGGAAACGGCTGTCGAAAACATAAAAGTTAATCTCATTGATTATTCACTGCTATCAACTCAACAACCCAGTGACCACACTACTGTTAGTCTATACCTTAAATCGTAAAACGTATTTAGAATGTTTTTAATAATTATGTTAGAAGATGGGAGTTAATGGTTAATCACGTTTTTCCTCTCCACTCGTAAGACATTTTTTTTAACCAATGCGTGAAGGTCCATGATGTTACATCCCATTTTTAGGAGGAAGGCTGTTAAGTTTCCTCGGCCTCAAAAAAAAAACTATAACGTATGTGTTGAAGAATGTATGTCTGAAAACATACTAAAAATGTATGCAACATATTATTTACTTTAAAGGGGAAATGATTGGCAGTAAGCATTGGGTATTAAGCATGTCAACATATGCGTAAAAGTGTGTTAACTTATGCATAATAGTTGATTTTGCGTAAAAGTTGGTGATTATCTATGAGCGCAATAGGGAAAAAAAGCTAAACATATATATTTAAAAACTAACAACGTGCACTGGTCGTCCGCTCGTCTGTGCTCTTTGCTACGCTGTCGTGTTTTGTGCATGTCATTAAGCCTACATTAGACCTAAACATTAAAATACATAATTAAAGGAACTGAGCTGCGATGTGATATCATTAACATTTCCACCGACGCTATTTTGCTGCTTCTATGTTGTCTATTTATATTAGGCACCGTTATCAAATGTTTGTCATGGGTCCTCCCCACTAAAGCGTTGCGTATTCCTTTTTTCCTCCAACTTCAACATTTTGTAAATCCATGCATGCACAAATTAATGCATATAAATCCACAGTTACTTAAATACTATTATTTTAATCTGAATTGCATGTCTCCCCTTTATCTTAATCAAATCAGTCGGAGACAAATAGGAATTGTTCTGTGAATTGACCCAAAAGGGGGTCAAACCGTTACCATTAGATTCATGTCAAATATCCCATGTATATCTGTTTAGCTATTAGTCGGATTATAAAGTGTCCATAGCAGTCAATCATCGGGTTGTTGTCTCAGAGAGCGATGGGTATGTCAGAGGCAGTAAAGCCTTCATTTCTTTTGACAGCGTGTCACGCAAATATTTGACTACTTTTGTGACCATCGCCTCAATAGGTATTTATTTCAGAGACCCAGATTGGGTTATGTCCATCCATGCACGAGGCTCATTGCGCCAGTGAACCAAAAAAAAAAACGGCCCATTCTCATTGTTGAATTAATTCGTGTATCAGTAAAAAAATTAATAAAATAATAATAATAATATTGCGTTAGGATCTCATTAAAATGGTCATTACAAGTACAGCTACAATGTATAAGAGTGACTTTTTGGCTCGATTTCGTTTTAGACTATTCTTGTTGTCTTAAAACACGCAGGCAAGAAGTGCATCGGCAACTTTTGTACTAGCCTACTGAACACTGCACACTGCTCAAAATGCTAGACACCATCTCCAACTCCCCGTGTGAGTACCACTCCTCACTCCTTCCTGCATGTGTATCAGTTACCTGAACCAAAGCGAATGCATGTGACTTGAAAATCCTATTCACTATTGACAACGCCACGTCAAGCACGTCATAAATAAGTAAATATGACGTGACCCTGGCTATGTTTATGAAATGGCCTCTGCTCCAGGGACCTGGTTCAGACTTAGGAAATGTGCACCTTCCCTATGCACGCCATTTCTAAGCACCTCTCAGTAGTTGATGTTCAGACTTACCGTATGCAGGTGCGTAACGGGCTTTGCAGGCGTGGTTCCCTTGCGGGCACTGAATACATTTAATTCAACACGCTGAAACCCCTCCCACTTGCTGGCCAACATATTTTCTCGTGGAGTTTTCATTCAATAGGAGTTTCAGTACATTTATGTTAAGCCATCCCTTTAAATGCGGTGTTTCTTCTCGACAGACTCACTAGAATACATGGAGAGAACGGTTCAGAATATTAGGGATCCTTTTCAGAACCAATTGTTAGACTTAAAAATAATCTGATCTTGAATATTATTTAGAGTTAGGAAAGTATTTATAATAATAAATTAAAAAACTGATTTGGAGAGTCTTTATGCACGATATACATTGGTGAATCCAAAAAAAAACAATGGTTTGATTAATCCTGAAGCTGCCAAATTTAATTGTTCCATCCATGAAATATTATTGTAAAGTGGAAAAAGGTGTACAATAGGGTTTGATCAATAGTCCTTTAAATCTACCCTAATAATCCTACCTAATCATGGAGCTGTGATGACAACTGTCCGGTCGTCGTGAACCGTGCGCCAGGCTCCAGGTTTAAACCGCTACGTGTGGTCTGAGTTAAATGATTATTCAAATGCAGTAGGCTACATATCCTAAATTATTGAACAACTTGTAATAGGTTAGCATAATATGATCCACTATTGCTAGCGATCCTCAGGAACAACCACACCAACGTGACAGAGGAAAGAAATGGAACCTGATGATGGAATGTAAAGATGCTAAATGTGAGGAAACTAACATTAACGAGACAGTTATAAATGTCTGTGGGTAGAACTGACGCTGGCTACTGATAGTGTCTAGTATTTAAAAGGAAACAAATTGTTTAAAACAAATACGGTGAAAAGTCAGGCATACAATTCAACCATTCTAGAAACCATAAATCACCTATGTATGTTTGGCGCTGTACTGTCATTTGCGCATGTCTACAGAAGCCTATAGCTTGGCTCTCCGCATTTCATCCCTGAAAGTTACAAGGCCAGTATTTCATGAACTTCTCTGCGGAAAAAGGTGATACGTTGATAAGCTTCAGTTTCCTGCCATATGACTGGTTTCACATTTGTCTCCAGTGATCATAAGGTAAAATAGATCTAAAATAATTTGAATTTATATTTTTACAATCCCCTGATCCAAACAGATTACTCATTTACCCAGCTCTGTTCAATAGCTCTGTTCAATAGCTCTGATCAATAGCTCTGATCAATAGCTCTGATCTGTTAATGACATGGAGAAGGGTGTTATTTCTATCAGAATAAAGAAAGTAGATGATGTTCCACATGAAACCGACAGGTTGATAGACCTTATTAATTGTTTCAACGCAACGTAAAGGTGGTGTAATTAAGAGGGACTTAAAGTCAGAATACGGCATATCTGCAGACACAGCCCCCGACACACCTTCATATCTGTGATCTCCACCCCCCAAACGAATAGCGGGTTAATAGCATACCATTATCGTGCTTATATTCAAGGTCAGAATGCGTGTATAGAGAATAGTGCATAAAAAGTGATTTACCTTAAATGTACGTGCACTTTAACTCGGGTAGGAATCTGCCCCTCCCCCACCCCGGTGCCCAGTGTAGGGTTGTTGTAGTCTGCAGAGAGAGAGAGAGAGAGAGAGAGAGAGAGAGAGAGAGAGAGAGAGAGAGAGAGAGAGAGAGAGAGAGAGAGAGAGAGAGAGAGAGAGAGGCATCCCGAGAACACACTGCGGTAATGTATATAGACTTAGTTATTTCTGGTCCAAGATGAGCCCTCTTGTAAACAACTAGAAAGAAAATGGATAGGGACCAAGACCAAGACCAGACCATAGCCTAGCAATTCCCAAAACGCGTAATGGGTTTATAGGCTATATACATACACTGTATACATATTTTGTAACAAATAACTCGAAGCACATGCCTTTCACCAATCGGAATTAGATTGCCTATCTAAAATGAAATGCATTTCAGAATAAGGCCTATTTTAACGCAATTAATATCAGTTATTAGACACCGCATGATAGACTTAATATCACTATTATAATATCACTATCACTGTTATGTTTAGATCAAAACAATGCCTTGTAGCCTGTCCTATCGACCATAACTTACTTAGAGGCCTCCACTGATGGAATCCATATCATTGGTCACCCTGATGTAGAGATTCTCCATTGCCGTATCCAAATAAAGAATCAGTCAACAACGCATGCGTCAATCACCGGATACTTCCGATGGCAGATAAATTAGTCAAAATAAACATGTATGATTCAACTATGAACCATGTTTGCTTTCTGTTGGTTTATTTGAGGGTTCCCCGACACCTTTTATGTGTTTGGGATTCGTAGAAGTATTTATTTCTTCCTTTTGCAAAGTCACTTCGACACACGTGCCATCCTAACGGTTTTCCACCTGTTGAAGGGTCTTCCAGATTGTGTGTGTGTTGTGGTAGTCTACTTAAAAACTTACTAAAAGTTGCACGGAAAAAAGATTGAGAACTCTAGACTCTGTTGTCTTCGCGTTTGTCTCTCTGGAGTGTATGAAGCAGAAACTGGCAGTCAAGATGATATTTTAATGGTTCGTATGGCACGTCTGTTCATGTGGCTTTGAACTCCAGCAGCCGGAGGTTCCAGCAGCGAGCCTCGCAAATCCCACTTGATAACTTCGACAACCCACAACGTTCTACATACAGGTTAGGGTAGTGCAGGCTATTACCAGTTTTCATTTCAAACAGGAGAGCTTGAGATATCATTATTATTATTATTTTAAATAACGGATTATTATGTTTCTTTATGWTGATAACTTTGTGTATGCTTTTTTGGGACACTTTTGTCAGCATGTGTTTTAGGTGAGAATGGTGATGTGAGAGTCCTGACTGCATATGTTTCCTTTATGAGGCTGCTGCAAAAAGGAACAGGAAAGTAGAGAGAGGGAGAGAGAGAGAGAGAGCTGCAGAATAGAGTTCACAGACAACTATAGCCAAGGCCCTATATGTTTTAATGGTCACAAAGAACACCTGACGTGTAAATAGCAACACACGAAGTGCAACCTTCGACGACAGCTTCATAAACGAGGTGCTGTTATGCACACGGCGTGATGAGTACCTAGGGATTGTAACGTCAGTGTTTTTCAACGGTGACATTGACATAGACGATTGCTATGTGGAGATAGACCTCTAGCCTACCTGATCTGACAAATGAATATAAACACGCTATATCATGGTACATGTATGATTATTATTAGTCATATTTTCATGTCATTGTGGCCTTATGTTATTGTTTGATGTCTTGTCACATATTGACGTTTGGATCGTGTTGTACGATTCCCACGTAACGTTAGAAAAACGCAATATATTGTTGTGAATTCCTAACTCACACTTGAACGGAGAGAGAGAGGGGAAATGAGTGTTCTTTTCTGTTCCTCGGACATTTCACTGAATCCAAAGATCGCCATGGAAATCAACAAAGACACCGCCATGCCCTCAACTTGTGTCTTATGAAGAAGAAGAAAAAGGCCCGGATCAACAACAAAGAGTTTGTAGTATACTGCCTCCCAGTCTCTGTGCTGTCAGAGAAAGATTGCGCAACAACATTATTAAGCGACACATTGACTTCTTGTGCAGCCGAATGGCCATGCTCATACACAACTTAATGGTCGGAGAAAGTGTATTTTAATATTGCATGGAGAGAATGGTTGTTGCTATGCATTAGTTGCAGAGGAACATGCATTTGACTTTTAGCAGTGTCTAGTGTGACTGAATAGCCGACGACTGTCTACATTTTTACACCGTCTATTGTAGCTTTTATATTTCTCAACTTTCTTTCTTGTGTTATTCAGCCGTTTAACCAAAACCACAGTCAGCAATCTCACAATACCTGGGATTGATGATGCACACGGACCAATAGGAGAGGGGCCACGGCACGCGGATTGTTATTTGGTGGGTGAACGTTGGTAGGGGGATAGGGCTTCCTCCAATGAGTGTCTGAGTACCGGGTCACATGTTTCCCCCCCCCACACCCCTTCCTCCCCATTCATCAGGGGTGGACTGTGTTGTCTTTTCAATTCATTTATCTGCAGGAATGATTGCGACTATCAGTCTGAAGCTCGCCGCCTGACTGGGGAGGTGAAAGTTTCGCCACAGGAAGAGAAACCGCAAAAGACAATATTGTACATGATTTGCGTGTGCATCGGATGAGAATTAGTGTGGGGTAAAATTCCACTCTTGTTTTAGGTACATAGAAAACCGGTGGATTGGAGTTTGTACTCCTCTGTAAGGTCCGAGAGAGACTTTTTTTGCAGAAAGAGAGAAAGCGAGAGAGGTATAGGAGTGAGAGAATAACTGTTCGTGATTTTATATTTCTGCTCTCAGTCGCCTCATTGAGTTGTAGACTGACGGAAGATGCTTCTGGATGCAGGACCCCAGTACCCCACCATAGGAGTCACTACGTTCGGCTCCTCGAGGCATCACTCAACAGGCGAAGTCACAGAAAGAGAAGTGGCTTTGGGGATAAATCCGTTCGCAGACGGGATGGGAGCTTTTAAAATCAACCACAGCTCCCACGACCTGGGCTCCGGCCAGACGGCGTTCTCCTCCCAGGCTCCCGGCTACGCTGCTGCCGCCCTGGGTCACCACCACCACCCGACGCACGTCAGCTCCTACTCCACCGCAGCCTTCAACTCCACCCGGGACTTTCTCTTCAGAAACCGGGGCTTCGGGGATGCCACCAGCGCGCAGCACAGCCTGTTCGCCTCGGCAGCGGGAAGTTTTGCAGGGCCACATGGACACTCTGATGCCGCGGGGCACCTGCTCTTCCCGGGACTCCACGAGCAAGCCGCAAGTCATGCATCATCAAATGTCGTCAACAGCCAGATGCGCCTTGGCTTTACCGGGGACATGTACGGCCGGGCTGACCAGTACGGCCACGTTACGAGCCCCCGATCCGACCACTACGCCTCGTCCCAGCTGCATGGCTATGGTCCTATGAACATGAACATGGCGGCTCACCACGGGGCAGGGGCCTTCTTCCGATACATGAGGCAGCCCATCAAACAGGAGCTCATCTGTAAGTGGGTCGAGCCCGAACAGTTGTCGAACCCCAAAAAGGCTTGCAACAAAACGTTCAGCACGATGCACGAGCTTGTGACCCACCTGACAGTGGAGCATGTGGGGGGACCGGAGCAGTCGAACCATATTTGCTTTTGGGAAGAGTGCGTCCGAGAAGGAAAACCATTCAAAGCCAAATACAAACTGGTAAATCATATCAGAGTACACACCGGAGAGAAACCATTCCCATGTCCCTTCCCCGGCTGTGGAAAAGTGTTTGCCCGATCGGAAAACCTGAAGATCCACAAAAGGACACACACTGGTAAGAAATGTAACATGTTTTTTTTTTCCGACTCAAAAAGCATGATCACAATTTCCGCTCCAAAAGCGATTAACTGTTGTTAAGTGTAAGACATATTTGACTGTGTAACAGCCTACGAACTTGAATGTTTTGGTTATGTTTTTACACACAAAAAAAAAAGTGCAATAATTTTGAATGCATGTATTAAATTATATATACAGTCTAACTTTATTATTCGTATTTTGAAACTTTCAAAATGAATATAATGCAATAGGTTTGTGTAATATGTGGCATGCTGTTGCGTATTGTTTATCGTAGTGGTCCAAGTAAACATGAGAACACAACAAAATGTGTGTGTAAATATTTAGGCCTACACACATGAAACAAATCATAAATACTGAAAATAAGGTTATCTTTATACAATGTGCTTGGACCACATGACAGCTGAAACTCTGAAATGTTCATGTTAAATGAAAATGTATCATATCATTCATTTTCTCCGTGTGTAAAATGTTTAAATCGTGTCATTTTTTTTAGGTGAAAAACCCTTCAAGTGTGAGTTTGAGGGCTGCGACAGGCGGTTTGCGAACAGCAGCGACCGAAAGAAACACATGCACGTCCATACGTCTGACAAGCCTTATCTCTGCAAGCAATGCGACAAGTCCTACACACATCCAAGCTCTCTGCGGAAACACATGAAGGTACATTTTATTAACTTACACTTTTATTTTATTCCGTGGCTTCTTTAAATTGTTCTGTATATTTAGCGTGCTATAAATAAGTCCGTATATTGGATATTGTTGAGAAGGAAAATACTGTGTATACATTCCAGCAAATATGAACATATGAGGCAGTAGAACTAAATTGCTGTTGTGTTTTTATAAAGCCTTTCATGCTGTATTCATATCCAAAATAGTGCTTCATGCATTTTAATTTATGATCTTGGTTTATTTATTAAAAATTGATTATCATTAACATGTATATAATTAGCCGATGTATTTTCTTCTCACTATGGCGAATTGAGCTGGAGCCTTTATATTACCGTAAAGCATGGCAACGTATGAATAATACACAGGCACACTGTCAAATGTAAAAATGTTCTGTTGTTTTAAACATATTTTTCGCTCTGTCTCGCAGGTTCACGAGGCCACCACGCAAGGACCCCAACCGTCGCCAGCGGCCAGTTCCGGGTATGAGTCGTCCACGCCGCCCACCATCGTGTCCCCGTCCACAGACAACCAGAATTCCAGTTCCATCTCACCGGCAGCCTCGACAGTACACCACACGACCAGTCACCACACCACGCTGTCGTCAAATTTTAATGAATGGTACGTGTAAAATATTTTCACAAAGACTGCAGAAATAGGACTGCTTGGAATCAAAGACTTTGAAAGTCAGTCTATAATGCGTGGACAGAGAAAAATACGAGGAAGCCAAAATGGTTTGTTAATGGCTACAGAGAGAGAGACAGAGATGCATGGACAAGGTGCACGGCCAGCTACCAAGTTAAAGTTTTTTTTTTTACATTTTCTTCCCCCGGGCTCTTTTTTGAAAGACTGCACGCAAGAGATCTCATTGCATGCTATCTGCGGTTCGTGGCCAGATTTTTTTTTGTACATAAAAAAATTCACAGTTCAAACATGTAATATTTTATTTTGTAAATACTTATATAACAGTTTAACGGATTTGTGCAAATGTGGTCCCTAGATATATGGAAAATGAAATGGTTTTAACAATAATATTGCGATGACTAGTGTTGATTGAACAGAATGTCGTAGTTGATGTGTACCCAATGTGAATTACTCAGTATAACTTCCGTCTCCACTATGACGTCGACCTTACCGACTATTAGTCTATGTATGTGCTTTTGTATTTGGTGCAACATTTCGTCTACGGTCCAGTTGGAGTAGCACAGTACTTACCATTGCTGTTATTTAATGTCATGTCGATAAATCGTGTATAGTGAAAGCCTGAAACTCCGTGTCGTCTGTTTATGTAGGCCTTCGTGATAAAATATAACAACTATTTGTTCATTACCTTGATAATGTCAAGGAAGTATTACCTACATGTAAATAGCAACATTTTCCATATTTATCCGCATGTAAAGGGTAACACATGTTAGACATGATCGGTATTTATGGAGAAATGCGCTAGTATGTAAAATTTAGTTTGCAAAAAATGTTTGGTTACATTTCGTACTATATTAAAGGATTAAAAATACAACCAACTATTTGCCTTTCCATATTTTTGTTTCTCATAGCCTATATGTTGTTTAAATAGGCCTATGACTGGATATCAAAATGAATGATGTGTGATTATCTTTGTATACACTCACTCATGCATAACAAAAACGTAAATAGATTACTAGGTCTTTATTAAACCATTACATATGAGTTATTCTAAAGAACAAATTAATTATAATACTATACGTAGGCCTAAAGAATTAAAATGACTAAAATATTTCATAACACGTCAATAAAGGGACATATTTGGACCAACTTATTAGGGTAAAACCCGGATGCATTATACGCTTATCAAAGCGTAGCATTCTAAATCACATCATGCTTGCCTTTTTAGGCTCGCAGAATCAAATTCAGTAATAGGAATTAATGTTAAGTAATTCGATTTCCCCTGTCCTTGTGTCCCTTTTATCCAAAAGTAACATCCCAGCCCTTGCCCTCRAGTAATGTGAGAATCGAAAAGATGAATAGTGACAGTTCTACTTCTCAGTCAGAGTAAACGAAATTGTTTATGTTGTTACTTAATTGTTCTCGATGTTATTCAGTTTCCCGTAGCTAGCTGTGTCGGATGGATGCCATAGTCTAGTGTTGAGGAAGTGTTGGGACTTCTCGAGTCAGTGTTGTAGTCTTTGTTCCGTGGTGCAGCCTGGTTGACCGGACCATTAGGCAGGGTTCACGTCAACAGACAGACGCCAGTGATCACAAGCCTGGCCTGCGTGGTTAACACTGCCAGTGCGCGGGGCTAGGCGACACAGAATACAATGTTCCCGTAGATCTGTCAGTCTGCAGCTGACAACATGACACATTGGAACGGACGAAAAATGAAACAATTCTCAAATAAAAGCCGAAGCTAAATAGACTGCAAACAATGTAGTATTGCATGATGATCAATCATCAGTCACAGTCCACAGAGTGTGTGTGTGTGTGTGTGTGTGGTGTGTGTGTGTGTGTGTGTGTGTGNTGTGTGTGTGTGTGTGTGTGGGGGGTGTGTGTGTGTGTGTGTGTGTGTGATTGGAATGGCAGAATGCATGATATCTGAGGTGATCTGTTTGAAATGTATTCATATTTTCTTTGCATGGGCTATTAATTTTTTAGATAAATGAATGATGGTAGTAAAGTGACTTTTTCGACTCTATTTAACACTATCTATCTAGGTTATATTGTTGATACGTTTCCATTCACGCACCGTTAGACCCAATAGAAATGCCGCGGAGGCTATATATCCAAACATATGTTTTGATTCATACAATGGGATTCATTTTGTTTTGAAAAGACCCGTCCTTATCGTTTCATGCATTTTCTGACAAAGCCAGAAGGCAGAGATATAAATCAATATCGACTTTGGTCTTAAATGTCCTATGGAGATAACACATACGGGCCTAAAATGTAACTTTGTAATATTATTAGATGTTACCAAATCGTAACGTAGCTTATAACATCGCACAACAGGCTTGACGGAGCAACACATGCAGTATGAGTCCGAATTAAAACGCAGTGTCCTGAAAGACTGTGAGACCACCACGTTCTCCCATGTACACATATAATTGCCACACAAACAGGACAGTACCGAAATATGTCTATTCAGAGGTTCCATTAGGTTACTCAAGTTCAAGTTGTTTGTGTAGGGTTAGGGTTTAACCCTCCAACTACCAATAATGCATGAGGTGCATTAACAATCACACAATATGCTTAATCATGGTAATCTAACAACAAAACGAACACAATAGGACGACAACAACTATTTTTTTTTTTTTTTATCTACGCTTTTTTCCTTTCTTCAAATGTTCTTTGTTGACTTTTATTCTGTAACACCAAAATGACAACGTGTCTGTTTTATGTAAAATGTCAATTATATTATTTATGTATTTTAAATGTGTTTACGGCTCATTTAATGACATTTGGTTTACATTTTGGAATGTAAACGAAACATATATCACTGGTAAATTCCATAGTTGAGATTCTCCATTTACAAAATAGCTGCCATGGAAATCTTCCCGTCTCCATGTAAAGATGTGTCTGAATGACAGACGGTGTAGCCAACACGGCGTGCATGGGCTCTTATGAACCCCATAACACACAGAGTAAGGAAAGCTTATCGTTTCAGTTTGGTTCACATTGACTTCATTTGTTCAGTTGACTGTATCTGACATTTGTTAACAATCGCTACAACCGGAAAACAGCAGAGTTGCATTTACAACCGTAGAAGAGCGCAGGCGCCAGCCCACAGCGCGCCTCGCTTGTCTATTAATATGTATTACTTGTGCTAGTAGCCAGTAGACCAATCTCGAGATCTGCATGTCGCTTTCCTTCCGTGATATAAATTAATGCGCATTTTCACGTTCTATAAACGCACTTTGAATTATATTCAAACCTAGAGGAAAATATTTGGTCAATGAAAACCGATATATTTCCCTTACACCTTTAACACACATGTTATTACGACACACAGGTTGCTACAAATATGTTGTTAAAATTACACTATGATCAAATTTTGACATGGACGTTAAATATTCACGTTTAGAAGTTATTGGAAATGAACGTTTCATGCGTCAGTAATAGGCCAATACCAAACGGACAATACGTCATATTGAACACTGCCGTTAGCTAGCACTAGCTGCGTCCTTTCTCCAAAAACATTAGCCAATGTGTTTCAGAATAATGTCACTTATTATTTCACGTTCTAAACAAAGTCTTTAAGAAATTATTTTTTGTTTAATTTATTCGAACTTTTTTTTCTGGTTGGGAAAATAGTTTTTAAATTAATGTGCACTTGAGTATGGCCTAGACGTTCCTCAAATCTGTCAGATGAGAATATCAGTGTAGATTTGAAGTTAATGGCGGAGTTAACAGGCTGCAGGCACGGTTCGTTTAGTATCCGGTCACTGAGTGGAGTAGTCTATGTTGGTTGACCCCGGCAGTACATTAAGGGATTGACGCGTGAGTAGTCTATGTTGGTTGACCCCGGCAGTACATGGAGGGACTGACGCGTCACACGTGTAACCGGAGAAGAGATGGAACGCTCGGGTGCCACTTGATGAATGTCGTGGCCATGTCTGCATATCCACGGCTCCCCAAATCTGTTCCTCACAGTGTTAACTAAATGAATAAGGGAAACGTTTACTCTTAAAGTTACTCTTAATTAACGTTGACCTTATTATTATATTTACGTCAAATAATAAGCTCCGTAAGACAACATGCTGATTTGGATTGCTAAAGGGTAGTCTATGTTTTGTCTTCATCCATAAATGGTCACTGATGATGCAGACATTGTTTTGCGCTGATTTGCTCAATAGACAATTGATCATTTGATTGAACTTTTTTTTTTTTTGATAAATAAAACTTTTATTCGGATTACCTTATGGGATAAGATGTAACCCTTCAACTGACTCTTTTTGAAAAACGTTGAAAAAATTATTTCACCTAAATTCCTATTACTAACAACTCAAATAAGAACTTCCAATAGTACATATTTTCAACTTGATGTTAATTTGGGAAATAACAGAGCTCTACCGGAAGTCCAGAGGGTCATACTACCAATGCCATATTAGARTGGTAATTTGAATAGCATTTTTACTCATTTACACAATATTACAAACATTTCTTTAGGTCTGATTCAATGGCTTTTATAGAAAGGTAAGCATTGTTTAATAAGGACTGATGTCAAATTCAATACAATTATGGTAATTTTGTATRTCCAAACATGAATATTCAATTACACTGGATTGAATGGGTTTTCAGGTAGTGTAGGCTATAGGGCCATGTCGCTCAAAATGGTTTTCTTAAATATCAAATGATCCAGGTTCTTCCTCCCTGGTTCCTACATGTTCAGACTACATTTTCAGAATATATAGGACAAAGTGCATTTTTTTAAATCACTATTATAGAAATTATTTTAAAGGCGACCTTAACTTTGAATATTGATTAATTAACCCCAAGGGTCATGAAATGTGGTTTAAAGGGGCAATCAGCAGCTTCTACATTCATTTTTTTAACTTGTAAATTAATGATATGTACCCATTGATTCTTGAAGAATGTAACTTATACATTCCTCATGAGCTTAATTCAACTGTGGTACCCCATCAGAACCAGAAATGTAAGCTTGTTTTACTCCAATATTTGTAAACAAAGTAAATGTAAACAAACAAAATACTATATAGTCTCAAAACATGGTTAAACATGGATGGCCAATCCTTGCATCCATACCTCTGTCTATCCTGCCACGTCCCTTTTTACTAACCCAGGGCTTGTTATTGTTTCTACTGCTGACTTCCCCTTTAACTAATTTGTGTTGTCAACAATTGTCAACAATTCAATCATATTTTCCCCCCAAAATAAGTATTTTTTAAATACTATTTACTGACATACCGACCGCCTGGTTGAGCACATTTTTGCAAAATTCTTCCTTTTTAGTCTTTTAAAATGGATTAACTATTTATTTTCAGAATCCTACTCTTCACGGTCTCCAGTAACAGAAATGGTGCTATATTCATCCCTCACCAACTGAATTCCTGCCTTTAATTCCGTATCTGTGGTGACAGATTTGTAGTTTTCTTTACAGCCCTCTAAGTGAGAGTGCCACAACAACTGACCTGCAGAAAACCAAAATTATACAAATGATTTAAATGCAGGGGGGCTGGCTGAGTTGACCAATCCTGTTCAAGTAAAGTTTTTTTTCATATCCACTTCTAAATTCATTGTCAACATGCTCTTTCAGGCGGTTGAAAATAACCTTGGCAGAAATGTGCATTATTATTATTATTGTTATTATTATTGTATTATTAATATTGTTGCTATTATTGTTATTATATGATTATTGTTCTTGTTGTTATTATTGTTATTATTATTGTATTATTATTATTATTGTTATTATTGTTATTATATGATTATTGTTCTTGTTGTTATTATTGTTATTATTATTGTTATTATTGTTATTATATTATTATTGTTCTTGTTGTTGTTGTTGTTATTATTAATGTTATTACATTATTATTGTTCTTGTTGTTATTATTAATATTGTTATTATATTATTATTGTTCTTGTTGTTATTATTATTGTTCTKGTTGTTATTATTATTATTGTTCTTGTTGTTGTTATTATTGTTATTATATTATTATTATTGTTATTATATTATTATTATTGTTGTTATTATATTATTATATTATTATTATTGTTCTTGTTGTTATTATTATTGTTTTTATATCATTATTATTATTATTTTTGTTATTATTAATATTGTTATTATATTATTGTTATTMTTATTATTGTTTTTATTTTTATTATTATTGTTGTTGTTAATATTATTATTCTGCTAAGGTTGTGTGTGTTACAGTGTTGGTGTCTCTTCAGTCTTGTTTCCTATCATCAATCAAGGCCATGCAGACAAAGACATCCAGCCATATAAATCAGAGAGCCGCTGCCAAGGACCCTTCATATCACCATGCTTTTCTGTCCATCTACTTACTATCTTGATGGAGTTACAATTATATTTTTTCTAGTTACGTAACGTTTCCTTTAAATGTTATATCAATTCCCTTAGAGTCTATTGACGCACCAGTGCATGAATATAAGTAGCCCAAATGTTTTATCCCCCATCAAAATCTGCCAGTTTAAACAAGAGATATCTTTTTTTTTGTTGTTGTTGCATGGGCTGAGTCTCAATCCACTTCATCTGTCTATAGACGTCAGCATGCTTCAGTTTGGGACGGCACCTTGCCAAGCTCAGCTAGCTGAACTGAAGGAGCTTCATTCTCCCTTAAAAGAACAAGAACAAAGCAGCAATAGTACTGTTTGTCGATCTGGAGATGCCGTAGCTAGTGTAGACTTCCTTAAAATAGTATGAATTAATCTAAGATAACTCAAGAAATCTATCATTAATTTAGATGAATTTAACTAAGATGTTTGGTGCAGTATTACTCATTGAAAACATGTGCATGAAAATGAGTCATCTCTCTTTGAATGACAACAAAGACATTGAAGAATCACAACTGTTGCCCAATCACCAACGAAGGGTGTAGAAACATCGGCTTAGCTCCAGAAAAAATGTTGTGTGAACCAGCCGAACAGCMAAAAATACCCTCACCGGAGTCCAAAATGAACAAATGTCACAAAATGACATCATAATATACGCACAAACTCTCGAGAACTGTTTCAGCTGGGAAGCATGCAGATGTCTTAGTGTCAATTTACGTTTGATTCGAAAACGTGGTCGGAGACTCCATAGGAAGTGTGTGGCACAATTACGGATCCCCTGGAGGCTTGCAAAGGCCAAATTGAGCTCTGTTTACCGCCATGCACCTCCAAAATATTGTAACAATGTGGAGGACTCCATATAGCTTTGCATTGACATGATTGGTTGACTGTAGGTTAGGGCGGGAGATCCTGTATAAACACAAACTCACTTCCTTGACAACTTCCTTCCCAACAGGTCTGCACTGCTCCGCAAGAAGTATGCTGTGTTAATGTACATGCTGTACAGCCAATGCAGATGTCATATTGACCATGCAGCGTCTTTTTAAAAGAGTTTGTGTTTATATAGGACCTCCCGCCCGCCCCCACCTACCATAAACCACCCTCTGCATTGTTAAAACATTTGAGAAGCGCACGGCGATGCGGTATGGAACTCAGTTTGGCCYCTGGAGGCTCTGCAATTACGTCACACCTTCCATATGGAGCCTCCGACCACATTTTCGGATCAAGCATACACTGGCTTTTATGGCGGCCTTCCGCATCTGTGGTGGAACATGACCGAGCTACAGCGGTGTTTCTCAGACCATGAGACATCTCGAAAATCAGTCTTCTCACGGAAACGGCTTTAGCATCCGAATGGTTTGGCCTACAAAACTATTATGACCACTCTATGGAAAGTACTTAAGTAAAAATACTTTAAAGTACTACTTAAGAAGTTTTTCTTGGTATCTTTACTTTACTATTTATATTTTTGCCAACTTTAACTTMATTTACATTCTGAAATATTTCTATTTTTTTTACTTTTTACTCTATTCATTTTCCCTGACACCCAAAAGTACTGGCAACGTTTCGACAGGAAAATTGTCCAATTGACACACTTATCAAGAGAACATCCCTGGTCATCTCTACTGCCCTGATCTGGAGGACTCACTAAACAGAGATCACCCCTGGTCATCCCTACTGCCTCTGATCTGGAGGACTCACTAAACCGAGAACATCCCTGGTCATCCCTACTGCCTCTGAACTGGAGGACTCACTAAACAGAGAACATCCCTGGTCATCCCTACTGCCTCTGATCTGGAGAATTCACTAAACAGAGAACATCCCTGGTCATCCCTACTGCCTCTGATCTGGAGGCCTCACTAAACAGAGAACATCCTGGTCATCTCTACTGCCCTGATCTGGAGTACTCACTAATGCTTAATTTGTAACGTATGTCCGAGTGTTTGAGTGTGCCCCTGGTTATCCGTAAAAYAAAAAATAAAWAAATAGAAAATGGTGCGGTCTGGTTTGCTTAATGTAAGGAATTTGAAATTATTTATACTTTCAATTTTACTTTTGATACTTAAGTATATTTAAAACCAGATACTTTTAGACTTTTACTCAAGTCGTATTTTACTGGGTGACTTTCACTTTTACATTTTCTATATCTTTACTTTTACTGAAGTATGACAGTTAGGTACTTTTCCCGCCGCTGGAGACCGGGTACATATACATTTATCAGACAAAAATGAATGTATCACCTGCTGATTGCCCCTTTAAACCACATCATGACCCATGGGGTCAATTCATCAATATTCAGAGTTAAGGTCGCCTTTAAAATAATTTCTATAATAGTGATAAAAAAAAGCACTTTTTCCTATATTATCTGAAAATGTAGTCTGAACATGTGGGAACCAGGGTGGAAGAACCTGGATCATTTGATAGGTCTGAACAAGTGGAACCAGGGTGGAAGAACCTGGATCATTTGATACGTCTGAACATGTGGAACCAGGGTGGAAGAACCTGGATCATTTGAAATGTCTGAACATGTGGGAACCAGGGTGGAAGAACCTGGATCATTTGATAGGTCTGAAATGTGAACCAGGGTGGAAAAACCTGGATCATTTGATAGGTCTGAACATGTGGGAACCAGGGTGGAAGAACCTGGATCATTTGATAGGTCTGAACATGTGGAACCAGGGTGGAAGAACCTGGATCTTTGATAGGTCTGAAATGTGGAACCAGGGTGGAAGAACCTGGATATTTGATAGGTCTGAACATGTGGGAACCAGGGTGGAAGAACCTGGATCATTTGATAGGTCTGAACATGTGGAACCAGGGTGGAAGAACCTGGATCATTTGATAGTCTGAACATGTGGAACCAGGGTGGAAGAACCTGGATCATTTGATAGGTCTGAACATGTGGGAACCAGGGTGGAAGAACCTGGATCATTTGATAGGTCTGAACATGTGGAACCAGGGTGGAAGAACCTGGATCCTTTTGATAGGTCTGAATATGTGGAACCAGGGTGGAAAGAACCTGGATAATTTGATAGGTCTGAACATGTGAACCAGGGTGGAGAACCTGGATCATTTGATAGGTCTGAACATGTGGGAACCAGGGTGGAAGAACCTGGATCATTTGATAGGTCTGAACATGTGGAACCAGGGTGGAAAACCTGGATCATTTGATAGTCTGAACATGTGGAACCAGGGTGGAAGAACCTGGATCATTTGATAGGTCTGAACATGTGGGAACCAGGTGGAAGAACCTGGATCATTTGATAGGTCTGAACATGTGGAACCAGGGTGGAAGAACCTGGATCCTTTGATAGGTCTGAATATGTGGACCCAGGGTGGAAGAACCTGGATAATTTGATAGGGTCTGAACATGTGGGAACCAGGGTGGAAGAATCTGGATCATTTAATATGTCTGAACATGTGGAACCAGGGTGGAAGAACCTGGATCATTTGATAGGTCTGAACATGTGGAACCAGGGTGGAAGAACCTGGATCATTTGATAGGTCTGAACATGTGGAACCATGGAGGAAGAACCTGGATCATTTGATAGGTCTGACACGTGAGACCATGGAGGAAGAACCTGGATCATTTGATAGGTCTGAACATGTGGAACCATGGAGGAAGAACCTGGATATTTTGATAGGTCTGAACATGTGGAACCATGGAGGAAGAACCTGGATCATTTGATAGGTCTGAACATGTGGAACCATGGAGGAAGAACCTGGATCATTTGATAGGTCTGAACATGCGGAACCATGGGGAAGAACCTGGATCATTTGATATGTCTGAACATGTGGGAACCAGGGTGGAAGAACCTGATCATTTGATATGTCTGAACATGTGGGAACCATGGTGGAAGAACCTGGATCATTTGTATGTCTGAACATGTGGACCGGTGGAAGAACCTGGATCATTTGATAGTCTGAACATGTGGAACCAGGGTGGAAGAACCTGGATCATTTGATAGGTCTGAACATGTGGGAACAGGGTGGAAGAACCTGGATCATTTGATAGGTCTGAACATGTGGAACCAGGGTGGAAGAACCTGGATCATTTAATATGTCTGAACATGTGGAACCAGGGTGAAGAACCTGGATCATTTATATGTCTGAACATGTGGAACCAGGGTGGAAGAACCTGGATAATTTGATAGGTCTGAACATGTGGGAACCAGGGTGGAAGAACCTGGATAATTTGATAGGTCTGAACATGTGGGAACCAGGGTGGAAGAACCTGGATAATTTGATATATCTGAACATGTGGAACCAGGGTGGAAGAACCTGGATCTTTTGATAGGTCTGAACATGTGGAACCAGGGTGGAAGAACCTGGATCATTTGATAGGTCTGAACATGTGGAACCATGGTGGAAGAACCTGGATCATTTGATAGGTCTGAACATGTGGAACCAGGGTGGAAGAACCTGGATCATTTGATAGGTCTGAACATGTGGGAACCAGGGTGGAAGAACCTGGATCATTTGATAGGTCTGAACATGTGGAACCATGGAGGAAGAACCTGGATCATTTGATAGGTCTGAACATGTGGGAACCAGGGTGGAAGAACCTGGATCATTTGATAGGTCTGAACATGTGGGAACCAGGGTGGAAGAACCTGGATCATTTGATAGGTCTGAACATGTGGGAACCAGGGTGAAGAACCTGGATTTTTGAGATGTAAGCGACATTGCGCGACATTGAGTGACATTGAGTGACATTGAGTGACATTGAGTGACATTGAGTGACATGGCCCTATAGCCTACACTACCTTAAAACCCATTCGTTTCAATGTAATTAAATATTCATGTTTGGACATACATTTCCAGAATTTGTTAAAATTTGACATCAAACTCCTTAAGGCTTACATATCTATAAAAGCTATTGAATCAGACATAAAGTAATTTTAGTAATATTGTGTAAATGAGTAAAATGCTATGCCAAATTGCCATTCTAATATGGAATTGCTAGTATGACCCTCTCGACTTCTGGTAAATCTCTGTTATTTCCCCAATAGTGGATGTATGGACGTAGTTTTGTCCCAAATAAGGAGTTAAATATGTGTCAAAAAACCAACAACATTTCCTGACCTTTCTTTAAACTCCTAGATATAGGACACTTCAAAACTTTATTCCTTGTGTTTTATTTTTTGACTGTCTACCAGTGAAATGTATGAATRTGTCATTCAGTGTGTTTCTATGGGATTTGGTACTAAAGGCCTAATTAAACATTTTTTCAAATCATTTTTTTTTATATATATTTTTTGTACCTAAATGGGTCCTACAATTCAAAGTTAAAATAGTTAAATGATCCATGGTATAAGCATCTTAACAATTCCATATATCAGCTTATAACAGAGAAGGATSTGCTCTTCTAAGGTGTAAAGTTCATATTTTTCTCTTCTCTCTTCCTCAATTCACATGCGCTTTGCCCTCGGTCTCAGGCGAGCTGCTCAAACGCTTGAGTCTGATAGGTTGATTTGACAGACTGAGCCGCTGTATATGCCTAATGCTGCAGCATTGAAGTTTGGGCGGCGTGTCAAACGCCAAAATGCATGCTGTGCATAAAGCTGACTTGACCGCATCACAAGTGTATGAATAAGCCTCGATTTTTTGCTGTTCTCTGATATATAACTACCACGGAAAGTCCTAGTACGGGAGAAGTCATAAAACGATGATGTCATAATCTGCATTGTTAGCGGGGCATTCCGGAGATGCCAATTCTAAGCGTTAATGTTTATTACGACGTGAATAGATAGATTAGTGTTTATTGGTCACATATTAAATAGGGCCACGTTCCCTAATATGTTGGATGCGGAATTCGAGATATAGCATTTTTCTTCTTTTTAATTCTGAAATATTTCAATGTATCTTTTGTATTACACACGTAGTATATTCCTATTTAGTAGATTGCTCTTACTAGCTCCTTGTTTAGACCTGTAACAGAAAGGAGGTTATATGTCGTAGCCTGTGGGAGACATAGATGACACAGTGTGGATAATATATTTGTCTATGTGGCTAAATGATAATATTATCTCCACTTAGTATTAAAGAGCATAATATGTGTCCTTAGAAAGGATGACAAACTGTGCATCATATTTTACCACCCATATGACTAAATAAATAATTATAAGCAAATAAATTAATAAATTCAATCTGACTCAGAAGACATAACTGGTCATTCATGAATTAAAATCAATAGAAAATACTTTATATAATATAAAATGATTGACAAAATACATTTAAAAACAGCTCAAAATAATAGGTGAAGACATTACATGCAATCATACTGTATTGTATGTTCCATTGTACCCAGTACTAGAGCTAGGTGAGACCCCAGCCAGTACCCAGTAGTAKAGCTAGCTGAGACCCCAGTCAGTACCCAGTACTAGAGGTAGCTGAGACCCCAGTCAGTACCCAGTAGTAGAGCTAGCTGAGACCCCAGCCAGTACCCAATGTGTCCTTAGAAGGATGACAAACTGTGCATCATATTTTACACCCATATGACTAAATAAATAATTATAAGCAAATAAATTAATAAATTCAATCTGACTCAGAAGACATAACTGGTCATTCATGAATTAAAATCAATAGAAAATACTTTATATAATATAAAATGATTGACAAAATACATTTAAAAACAGCTCAAAATAATAGGTGAAGACATTACATGCAATCATACTGTATTGTATGTTCCATTGTACCCAGTACTAGAGCTAGGTGAGACCCAGCCAGTACCCAGTAGTAGAGCTAGCTGAGACCCCAGTCAGTACCCAGTACTAGAGGTAGCTGAGACCCCAGTCAGTACCCAGTAGTAGAGCTAGCTGAGACCCCAGCCAGTACCAACAGTAGAGCTAGCTGAGACCCCAGTCAGTACCCAGTAGTAGAGGTAGCTGAGACCCCAGCCAGTACCCAGTAGTAGAGCTAGCTGAGACCCCAGTCAGTACCCAGTATTAGAGGTAGCTGAGACCCCAGCCAGTACCCAACAGTAGAGCTAGCTGAGACCCAGTCAGTACCCAGTAGTAGAGCTAGCTGAGACCCACGCCAGTACCAGTAGTAGAGCTAGCTGAGACCCCAGCCAGTACCCAGTACTAGAGCTAGCTGAGACCACAGCCAGTACCCAGTAGTAGAGTAGCTGAGACCCAAGTCAGTACCCAGTAGTAGAGCTAGCTGAGACCCCAGCCAGTACCCAACAGTAGAGCTACTGAGACCCCAGTCAGTACCAGTAGTAGAGCTAGCTGAGACCCCAGCCAGTCCCACAGTAGAGCTAGCTGAGACCCCAGACAGTCCCCAGTAGTAGAGCTAGCTGAGACCCCAGTCAGTACCAGTACTAGAGCTAGCTGAGACCCAGCCAGTACCCAGTAGTAGAGCTAGCTGAGACCCAGTCAGTACCAACAGTAGAGCTAGCTGAGACCCCAGCCAGTACCCAGTAGTAGAGCTAGCTGAGACCCCAGCCAGTACCCAGTACTAGAGCTAGCTGAGACCACAGCCAGTACCCAGTAGTAGAGCTAGCTGAGACCCAGTCAGTACCGGTAGTAGAGCTAGCTGAGACCCCAGTCAGTACTAGTTATAGCTAGCTGAGACCCCAGCCAGTACCCAGTAGTAGAGCTAGCTGAGACCCAGTCAGTACCCAGTAGTAGAGCTAGCTCAGACCACAGTCAGTACCCAGTAGTAGAGCTAGCTGAGACCCCAGTCAGTACCCAGTAGTAGAGCTAGCTGAGACCCAGTCAGTACCCAGTAGTAGAGCTAGCTGAGACCCAGCCAGTACCCAGTAGTAGAGCTAGCTGAGACCCCAGTCAGTACCCAGTAGTAGAGCTAGCTGAGACCCAGCCAGTACCCAGTAGTAGAGCTAGCTGAGACCCCAGCCAGTACCCAGTAGTAGAGCTAGCTGAGACCAGTCAGTACCCAACAGTAGAGCTAGCTGAGACCCCAGCCAGTACCCAGCAGTAGAGCTAGCTGAGACCCCAGACAGTACCCAGTAGTAGAGCTAGCTGAGACCCAGTCAGACCCAGTACTAGAGCTAGCTGAGACCCAAGCCAGTACCCAGTAGTAGAGCTAGCTGAGACCCCAGTCAGTACCCAACAGTAGAGCTAGCTGAGACCCCAGCCAGTACCCAGTAGTAGAGCTAGCTGAGACCCAGCCGTACCCAGTACTAGAGCTAGCTGAGACCACAGCCGTACCCAGTAGTAGAGCTAGCTGAGACCCCAGTCAGTACCCGGTAGTAGAGCTAGCTGAGACCCCAGTCAGTACTTAGTAGTATAGCTAGCTGAGACCCCAGCCAGTACCCAGTAGTAGAGCTAGCTGAGACCCCAGTCAGTACCCAGTAGTAGAGCTAGCTCAGACCACAGTCCAGTACCAGTAGTAGAGCTAGCTGAGACCCAGTCAGTACCCAGTAGTAGAGCTAGCTGAGACCCCAGTCAGTACCCAGTAGTAGACTAGCTGAGACCCCGCCAGTACCCAGTAGTAGAGCTAGCTGAGACCCCAGCCAGTACCCAGTAGTAGAGCTAGCTGAGACCCAGCCAGTACCCAGTAGTAGAGCTAGCTGGACCCAGCCAGTACCCAGTAGTAGAGCTAGCTGAGACCCCAGTCAGTACCAACAGTAGAGCTAGCTGAGACCCCAGTCAGTACCCAACAGTAGAGCTAGCTGAGACCAGCCAGTACCCAGTAGTAGAGCTAGCTGAGACCCCAGCAGTACCCAGTAGTAGAGCTAGCTGAGAACCCAGCCAGTACCCAACAGTAGAGCTAGCTGAGACCCCAGTCAGTACCCAGTTGTATAGCTAGCTGAGACCCCAGCCAGTACCCAGTAGTAGAGCTAGCTGAGACCCCAGCCAGTACCCAACAGTAGAGCTAGCTGAGACCCCAGTCAGTACCCAGTTGTATAGCTAGCTGAGACCCCAGCCAGTACCCAACAGTAGAGCTAGCTGAGACCCCAGTCAGTACCCAGTAGTAGAGCTAGCTGAGACCCCACAGTCCCAGTAGTAGAGCTAGCTGAGACCCCAGTCAGTAACCAGTTGTATAGCTAGCTGAGACCCCAGCCAGTACCAGTAGTAGAGCTAGCTGAGACCCAGCCAGTACCCAGTAGTAGAGCCTAGCTGAGACCCAGTCAGTACCCAGTTGTATAGCTAGCTGAGACCCCAGCCAGTACCCAGTAGTAGAGCTAGCTCAGACCCCAGCCAGTACCCAGTAGTAGAGCTAGCTAAGACCCCAGTCAGTACCCAACAGTAGAGCTAGCTGAGACCCCAGTCAGTACCCAGTAGTAGAGCTAGCTGAGACCCCAGCCAGTACAGTAGTAGAGCTAGCTCAGACCCACAGCCAGTACCCAGTTGTAGAGCTAGCTGAGACCCCAGTCAGTACTCCAGTAGTAGAGCTAGCTGAGACCCCAGCCAGTACCCAGTACTAGAGCTAGCTGAGACCCCAGTCAGTACTCAGTAGTAGAGCTAGCTGAGACCCAGTCAGTACCCAGTAGTAGAGCTAGCTGAAGACCCCAGCCAGTACCCAGTAGTAGAGCTAGCTGAGACCCCAGCCAGTACCCAGTTGTATACTAGCTGAGACCCCCAGCCAGTACCCAGTAGTAGAGCTAGCTGAGACCCCAGCCAGTACCCAGTAGTAGAGCTAGCTGAGACCCCAGACAGTACCCAGTAGTAGAGCTACTGAGACCCCAGCAGTACCAGTAGTAGAGCTAGCTGAGACCAGCCAGTACCCAACAGTAGAGCTAGCTGAGACCCCAGTCCAGTACCCAGTAGTAGAGCTAGCTGAGACCCCAGCAGTACCCAGTAGTAGAGCTAGCTGAGACCCAGTAGTACCCAGTATCTAGAGCTAGCTGAGACCCCAGCCAGTACCCAACAGTAGAGCTAGCTGAGACCCCAGTCATACCCAGTATAGAGCTAGCTGAGACCCCAGCCAGTACCCAACAGTAGAGCTAGCTGAGACCCCAGCCAGTACCCAACAGTAGAGCTAGCTGAGACCCCAGCCAGTACCCAACAATAGAGCTAGCTGAGACCCCAGTCAGTACCCAGTAGTAGAGCTAGCTGAGACCCAGCCAGTACCCAAGTAGAGCTAGCTGAGACCCCAGTCAGTACCCAGTAGTAGAGCTAGCTGAGACCCCAGCCAGTACCCAACA
>NW_019957702.1:0-36669 GCF_002910315.2 Salvelinus sp. IW2-2015 | reverse complement strand
TACGCAACGTAGAGCTGCGAGCCCAGTCAGTACCCAGTAGTAGAGGTAGCTGAGACCCCAGCAGTAACCAGTAGTAAGAGCTAGCTGAGACCCAGTCAGTACCCAGTATTAGAGGTAGCTGAGACCCCAGCCAGTACCCAACAGTAGAGCTAGCTGAGACCCCAGTCAGTACCCAGTAGTAGAGCTAGCTGAGACCCCAGCCAGTACCCAGTAGTAGAGCTAGCTGAGACCCAGCCAGTACCCAGTACTAGAGCTAGCTGAGACCACAGCCAGTACCCAGTAGTAGAGCTAGTGAGACCAAGTCAGTACCAGTAGTAGAGCTAGCTGAGACCCAGCCAGTACCCAACAGTAGAGCTAGCTGAGACCCAGTCAGTACCCAGTAGTAGAGCTAGCTGAGACCCGCCAGTACCGCAGTAGAGCTAGCTGAGACCCAGCAGTACCAGTAGTAGAGCTAGCTGAGACCCCAGTCAGTACCCAGTACTAGAGCTAGCTGAAGACCCAGCCAGTACCCAGTAGTAGAGCTAGCTGAGACCCCAGTCAGTACCAACAGTAGAGCTAGCTGAGACCCCAGCCAGTACCCAGTAGTAGAGCTAGCTGAGACCCCAGCCAGTACCCAGTACTAGAGCTAGCTGAGACCACAGCCAGTACCCAGTAGTGAGCTAGCTGAGACCCCAGTCAGTACCGGTAGTAGGCTAGCTGAGACCCCAGTCAGTACTTAGTAGTATAGCTAGCTGAGACCCCAGCCAGTACCCAGTAGTAGAGCTAGCTGAGACCCAGTCAGTACCCAGTAGTAGAGCTAGCTCGACCACAGTCAGTACCCAGTAGTAGAGCTAGCTGAGACCCAGTCAGTACCAGTAGTGATAGCTGAGACCCAGTCAGTACCAGTAGTAGAGCTAGCTGAGACCCAGCCAGTACCAGTAGTAGAGGCTAGCTGAGACCCCAGTCAGTACCCAGTAGTAGAGCTAGCTGGACCCCAGCAGTACCAGTAGTAGAGCTAGCTGAGACCCAGCCAGTACCCTAGTAGAGCTAGCTGAGACCCAGTCAGTACCAACAGTAGAGCTAGCTGAGACCCAGCCAGTACCCAGCATGTAGAGCTAGCTGAGCCCCAGACGTCCAGTAGTAGAGCTAGCTGAGACCCAGTCAGTACCCAGTACTGAGCTAGCTGAGACCCAGCAGTACCCAGTAGTAGAGCTAGCTGAGACCCCAGTCAGTACCAACAGTAGAGCTAGCTGAGACCCCAGCCAGTACCCAGTAGTAGAGCTAGCTGAGACCCCAGCCAGTACCCAGTACTAGAGCTAGCTGAGACACGCCAGTACCCAGTAGTAGAGCTAGCTGAGACCCAGTCAGTACCCGGTAGTAGAGCTAGCTGAGACCCCAGTCAGTACTTAGTAGTATAGCTAGCTGAGACCCCAGCCAGTACCCAGTAGTAGAGCTAGCTGAGACCCCAGTCAGTACCCAGTAGTAGAGCTAGCTCAGACCACAGTCAGTACCAGTAGTAGAGCTAGCTGGACCCAGTCAGTACCATAGTAGAGCTAGCTGAGACCCCAGTCAGTACCCAGTAGTAGAGCTGGCTGAGACCCCAGCCAGTACCCAGTAGTAGAGCTACGTGAGACCCAGTCAGTACCCAGTAGTAGAGCTAGCTGAGACCCCAGCCAGTACCCAGTAGTAGAGCTAGCTGAGACCCCAGCCAGTACCCAGTAGTAGAGCTAGCTGAGACCCCAGTCAGTACCCAACGTAGAGCTGCTGAGACCCAGTCAGTACCCAACAGTAGAGCTAGCTGAGACTCCAGCCAGTACCCAGTAGTAGAGCTAGCTGAGACCCCAGTCAGTACCCAGTAGTAGAGCTAGCTGAGAACCCAGCCAGTACCCAACAGTAGAGCTAGCTGAGACCCCAGTCCAGTACCCAGTTGTATAGCTAGCTGAGACCCAGCCAGTACCCAGTAGTAGAGCTAGCTGAGACCCCAGCAGTACCAACAGTAGAGCTAGCTGAGACCCCAGTCAGTACCCAGTTGTATAGCTAGCTGAGACCCCAGCCAGTACCCAACAGTAGAGCTAGCTGAGACCCCAGTCGTACCAGTAGTAGAGCTAGCTGAGACCCCAGCCAGTACCCGTAGTAGAGCTAGCTGAGACCCCAGTCAGTAACCAGTTGTATAGCTAGCTGAGACCCAGCCAGTACCCAGTAGTAGAGCTAGCTGAGACCCCAGCCAGTACCCAGTAGTAGAGCTAGCTGAGACCCCAGTCAGTACCCAGTTGTATAGCTAGCTGAGACCCCAGCCAGTACCCAGTAGTAGAGCTAGCTCAGACCCCAGCCAGTACCCAGTAGTAGAGCTAGCTAAGACCCCAGTCGTACCAACAGTAGAGCTAGCTGAGACCCCAGTCAGTACCCGTAGTAGAGCTAGCTGAGACCCCAGCCAGTACCAGTAGTAGAGCTAGCTCAGACCACAGCCAGTACCCAGTTGTAGAGCTAGCTGAGACCCCAGTCAGTACTCAGTAGTAGAGCTAGCTGAGACCCCAGCCAGTACCCAGTACTAGAGCTAGCTGAGACCCCAGTCAGTACTCAGTAGTAGAGCTAGCTGAGACCCCAGTCGTACCCAGTAGTAGAGCTAGCTGAGACCCCAGCCAGTACCCAGTAGTAGAGCTAGCTGAGACCCAGCCAGTACCCAGTTGTATACTAGCTGAGACCCCAGCCAGTACCCAAGTAGTAGAGCTAGCTGAGACCCCAGCCAGTACCCAGTAGTAGAGCTAGCTGAGACCCAGACAGTACCCAGTAGTAGAGCTAGCTGAGACCCCAGCCAGTACTCAGTAGTAGAGCTAGCTGGACCCCAGCCAGTACCCAACAGTAGAGCTAGCTGAGACCCAGTCAGTACCAGTAGTAGAGCTAGCTGAGACCCAGCAGTACCCAGTAGTAGAGCTAGCTGAGACTCCAGTTAGTACCCAGTATTAGAGCTGCTGAGACCCCAGCCAGTACCAACAGTAGAGCTAGCTGAGACCCAGTCAGTACCAGTAGTAGAGCTAGCTGAGACCCCAGCCAGTACCCAACAGTAGAGCTAGCTGAGACCCCAGCCAGTACCCAACAGTAGAGCTAGCTGAGACCCCAGCCAGTACCCAACAATAGAGCTAGCTGAGACCCCAGTCAGTACCCAGTATAGAGCTAGCTGAGACCCCAGCCAGTACCCAACAGTAGAGCTAGCTGAGACCCCAGTCAGTACCCAGTAGTAGAGTAGCTGAGACCCCAGCCAGTACCCAACAGTAGAGCTAGCTGAGACCCAGCCAGTACCCAACAGTAGAGCTAGCTGAGACCCCAGCCAGTACCCAGTAGTAGAGCTAGCTGAGACGCCAGACAGTACCCAGTAGTAGAGCTAGCTGAGACGCCAGCAGTACCCAGTAGTAGAGAGTAGAGCTAGCTGAGACCCCAGCCAGTACCCAACAGTAGAGCTAGCTGAGACCCCAGCCAGTACCCAGTAGTAGAGCTAGCTGAGACGCCAGACAGTACCCAGTAGTAGAGCTAGCTGAGACGCCAGACAGTACCCAGTAGTAGAGCTAGCTGAGACCCCAGCCAGTAGAGAGTCAGATGTAGACAGTCGGACACTTTGACAAGCTATTAATTTTAGACCACAGAAGATTTGTAGAGGCATTGACATTGTCCATGTTGTCGCGTTCCCTTGATGTGGAGCTAAAAGCGGTCATTGTAATTAGATGTTTGCGACAGGGGTAGGCCGAGCGGTAGACTTCTCCCTGGGACATTGGTTTTCACCACGGTATTGTGGTTCAGGGCTAGAGAAACATCCGTCCCCTGCGGAAGGCTATGCCGCATGCTACTGTAAAATTAGGCCGCCAATTGAAGTTACTGTTCTGTCGTTTTTTTCTGGCTGAAGTTATGTCAGTGTAGGTCTGGTTTTCAGTTTTTTATTGGCACAGGTCATTTGATTAGTTTTCATGTAAACTGTTTTAATTTAATTTGTAAAGGGGAAGAAGACAAATGTTACTTGTTTTTTTTTAGCATTTAATCCTGTTCGGTTAGGGTTGGATTTCTGTTTGCTGTCCGTACGGGAGGGTCCAGCTCGTGGACGTCTGCTCATCAGAATATTACATATCAGGAGATGGAACAGTCCCGTAATGRGAACGGAGCATGCCCACGTTCAAACGTTATCCATTACAAATACCATTTGTTGAGCTGATATGAATATTTAATTGTATTTGTCTGTGGCATCACATGCAATTCGTTTTATTGGATATGTTTGTAATCAAATTTAGACAAAAAAATGTCTCACTTGGATTTTTTTCTTTTAAAACACAAAAAAAAGGTATGCATTATTTTGCTATAGTTTCATGCTAACGTACTTTTGAATTGTCGATTTTGAGAAATCACTTTAATCCCTGTCACATCATTATGTGATGTGTAATCTTGTGACTCAAAGGAACGTCTAAATTATTGCTTAAAATGAATAGTAAATATAAAAAGGATTTATTAACATCAGGTCTGCATTATGTCACACGTTGAATTAAAACATGACATATTCTGTACCCTTGGGGAAGGTATCTTGTTCTCTCCTTAGATTTAGACACACGGATATGTTGTAGAGAAACGACTTCAATTAACATAATCACTGACCTCATTATTATTGTGCACTGAACTGAGAGGGAAAGTTTTCTTCCTTTGTAATTAGGAAATTATAGAGATGTCCTCAAACTGTTCTAGTTGACTTCTAGCACGAATCCATGGCAATAGACAACCACACCTAGTGCTCATATGACTGTTCTGGGTTCATTTTTATATGGTCTCCACAACATTACTTGCTAGTTTATTCATTTGGATGGAATTTAAGTATACGGTATTACTCTGCCAACTGTCACTCCAGTGCCACATTCTAACGAGTCCCAAGTTATTCGATGCCTGTTCTATCAAGAGTGACCTAATGGAAATGGTGAGTGTGTTTCCGTTCACACACGTTTACGTCTTCTAGAGAGAACAGATGGAAGACAGGCTTTGAAGTGTGTTGATGTTTCAGGACCTCTCTCCACAGAGTCAGTCGGGAAACTACAGGGTCAGTCGGGAAACTACAAAAGGGAGAATATAGTAGGGAGACTACAGGGTCATTAGGGAGACTACAGAGTCAGTCGGGAAACTACAGGGTCAGTAGGGAAACTACAGTATGGAGAATATAGTAGGGAGACTACAGGGTCAGTAGGGAGAATACAGGGTCATTAGGGAGACTACAGTGTCAGTAGCGAGACTACAGCGTCAGTAGGGAAACTACAGCGTCAGTAGGGAGACTACAGGGTCAGTAGGTAGACACTACAGCGTCATTAGGAGGAACTACAGCGTCAGTAGGGAAAATACAGGGTCAGTAGACTAAAGTAGGAGACTACAGGGTCATTAGGGAGGACTACAGCATCAGTAGGGAGACTACAGTGTCATTAGGGAGACTACAGGGTCAGTAGGGGAAGGGACTACATGTCAGTAGGGAGACTACAGGTCAGTAGGGAGACTACAGTGTCAGTAGGGAGACTACAGCGTCAGTAGCGGAAACTACAGCGTCAGTAGTGGGAGACTACAGGCGTAGGAGACTACAGCGTCGTAGGGATAGCGTCAGGTCAGTAGGGAGACTACAGCGTCATTAGGAGACTACAGCGTAGTAGGGAAACTACAGGGCAGTAGACTAAAGTAGGGAGACTACAGGGTCATTAGGGAGACTACGTCAGTAGGGAGACTACAGTGTCATTAGGGAGCACTACAGCGTCATTAGGGTGACTACAGGGTCAGTAGGGAGACTACAGCGTCACTATTAGGGAGACTACAGCATCATTAGGCGAGATTACAGGGTCAGTAGAAACACAACAGTAGAGAAATTATCAACTAGGGAGAACTACAGCGTCAGTAAGGGAAACTACAGGTCACTAGGGAGACTACAGCGTCAGTAGGGAGACTACAGCGTCATTAGGGGACTACAGGTCAGTAGGGAGACTACAGGGTCAGTAGAAACAACAACAGTAAAGAACTACACTAGGGAGACTACAGCGTCAGTAGGAGACTACAGGGTCAGTAGAAAACACAACAGTAGAAGAACTACACATAGGAGACTACAGCGTCAGTAGGGAGACTACAGGGTCAGTAGAAACACAACAGTAGAGAAACTACACTGATGAGACGCTACAGCGTCAGTAGGAGACTACAGGTCTGCTAGTGAGAAACACAACAGTAGAGAAACTACACTAGGAGACTACAGCGTCCAGCTACAAGGGAGACTACAGGGTCAGTATAAAACACAATCAGATAGAGGAACTACACACTATGGAGACTACAGCGCTCAGTAGGGAGACTACGGGTCCAGAATTAGGAAAACCACAACAGCTAGTAGACGAACTAAACATCACTAGGAGGGACATACGAGCCGTCGAGTAGGCGAGACATACCCTTAGAGTATCCCCAGTTAGCAACACACAGATAGAGAAAAACTCTACCACTTAGGGAGACGACAAGCGTCGTCAGGAGACCTACAGCGGTCAGTAGAAAACAACCAGTGAGAGAAACTACCAACTAGGGAGACATACCTAGCATCGGTAGGGGAGAACTACAGGAGTCAGGTCGAAACAAAACGTCTTAGAGAAACCGTACACTACTGGCACGACTACGGAAGGGAGACTGTTAGGAAATGCAGATGCATTCAGGTGTGGTCAGAATTGCTGGTGTTAAGAAGGTAAGATACAACAAACATTAATACAAATAGCAGTTGTTGAAAAATGCAGGCCTTTTTTTGTAATTTATGAAGATGGTCATTATTTCATACTAACAGAGTCGTCGGTTGTTGTTGCCGCCCCCTTCGCGGAAAAGGAATTAGCATAAAAAAAACCTCCATAAAAATCTTCCTGTTTAAGCTATAGATAGCTGTTCTTAGGGACCATCAATGCTGCAGAAATGTTTTGGTTCCCTTCCCCAGATCTGTTCATCGTCACAATCCTGTCTCGGAGCTCTATGGACAATTGCTTCGACCTCATGGCTTGGTTTTTGCTCTGACATGCACTGTCAACTGTGGAACCTTATATAGACAGGTATGTGCCTTTCTAAATCATGTCCAATCAATTGAATTTACCACATGTGGACTCCAATCAAGTTKTAGAAATATCTCAAGGATGATCAAAGGAATCAGGTTGCACTTGAGCTCAATTTAGTCTCATATTTTTTAAATGTTTTTAATTTCACCTTTATTTAACCAGGTAGGCTAGTTGAGATCAAGTTCTCATTTACAACTGCGACCTGGCCAAGATAAAGCAAAGCAGTTCGACACATACAACACAGAGTTACACATGGAATAAACAAAACATACAGTCAATAATACAGTGGAACAAAAGAAAACTAAAAGTCTATATACAGTGAGTGCAAATGAGGTAAGATAAGGGAGGTAAGGCAATAAATAGGCCATGGTGGCGAAGTAAATGAAAATATAGCAATTAAACACTGGAATGGTAGATGTGCAGAAGATGAATGTGCAAGTAAGAGATACTGGGGTGCAAAGGAGCAAGAKAAATAAATAAATACAGTATGGGGATGAGGTAGTTGGATGGGCGGTTTACAGATGGGCTATGTACAGGTGCAGTGATCTGTGAGCTGCTCTGACAGCTGGTGCTTAAAGCTAGTGAGGGGGGTATGAGTCTCCAGCTTCAGTAATTTTTGCAGTTCGTTCAAGTCATTGGCAGCAGAGAACTGGAAGGAAAGGCGGCCAAAGGAGGAATTAGCTATAGCGGTGACCAGTGAGATTGAAAACAGCAGAGGTGTATTTGGAGGGCAAGTTGGTTAAGATGATATCTATGAGGGTGCCCGTGTTTACGGATTTGGGGTTGTACCTGGTGGTGGCTGTGTTGGCCAGGTAATGATCAGACCTGGTGTGGTATATAGCCATGGCAGGATTAGACGATCACAGACCTTGGATGTCTCTGGTTGGCCAGGTACATGATCAGACCTGGCTGTGTTGGCAGGTAATAATCAGGCCTTGGTGTGTTGGCAGGTAATGATCGACCTGGTGTGTTGGCCAGGTAATAATCAACCTGGTGTGTTGGCCAGGTAATAATCAGACCTGGTGTGTTGGCCAGTAATAATCAGACCTGGTGTTGTGGCCAGGTAATAATCAGGCCTGGTGGTGGCCAGGTAATAATCAGACCTGTGTGTTGGCCAGGTAATAATCCAGACTGGATGTTTGGCAGTAATAATCAGACCTGGTGTGTTGGCCAGTAATAATCAGACCTGGTGTGTTGGCCAGGTAATAATCAGGCCTGGTGTGTTGGCAGGTAATGATCAGACCTGGTGTCGTTGCCAGGTATATTCAGACCTGGTGTATTGGCAGTAATGATCAGACCTTGTGTGTTGGCAGGTGTAATAATCAGACCTGGTGTGTTGGCCAGGTAATAATCAGACTGGTGTGTTGGCCAGGTAATTAATCAGGCCTGGGTGTTTGGCCAGGTAATAATCAGACCTGGTGTGTTTGGCCAGGTATAATCAGACCTGGTGTATTGGCAGGTAATGATCAGACCTGGTGTGTTGGCCAGGGTAATAATACGACCTGGTGTGTTGGCCAGTAATAATCAGACCTGGTGTGTTGGCCAGTAATAATCAGACCTGGTGTGTTGGCCAGGTAATAATCAGACCTGGTGTGTTGGCCAGGTAATAAATCAACCTGGTTTGTGGGCCAGGTAATAATCAGACCTTGTGTGTTGCCAGGTAATAATCAGACCTGGTGTGTTGGCCAGGTAATAATCAGACTGGTGTGTTGGCCAGGTAATAATCAGACTGGTGTGTTGGCCAGGTAATAATCAGACCTGGTGTGTTGGCCACGGTAATTAATCAGACCTTGTGTGTTGGCCAGGTAATGATCAGACCTGGTGTGTTGGCCAGGTAATAATCAGACCTGGTGTGTTGGCCAGGTAATAATCAGACCTGATGCTGTGGCCAGGTAATATCAGGCCTGGTGTGTTGGCCAGGTAATACTCAGACCTGGTGTGTTGGCCAGGTAATAATCAGGCCTGTGTGTTGGCCAGGTAATAATCAGACCTGGTGTGTTAGCCAGTAAAATCAGACCTGGGGTGTTTGGCCAGGTAATATCAGCCTGGTGGTTGGCCAGGTAATAATCAGACCTGGTGTGTTGGCCAGGTAATAATCAGACCTGTTTGTTGGCCAGGTAATGATCAGACCTGGTGTGTTGGCCAGGTAATAATCAGACCTGGTGTGTTGGCCAGGTAATACTCCTGCCTGGTGTGTAGCCAGGTAAAATCAGCCTGGTGTGTTGGCCAGGTAATACTCAGACCTGGTGTGTTGGCACGGTAATAATCAGCCTGGTGTTTTTGCCAGGTAATAATCAGACCTGGTGTGTTAGCCAGGTAATAATCAGACCTGGTGTGTTGGCCGGTATGATCAGGCCTGGTGGGTTGGCCAGGTAATAATCAGACCTGGTGTGTTGGCCAGGTAATAATCAGACCTGGTTGTTGGCCAGGTAATGAATCAGACTGGTGTGTTGGCCAGTGTAATAATCAGACCTGGTGTGTTGGCCAGGTAATACTCCTGCCTGGTGTGTTAGCCAGGTATAATCAGGCCTGGGTGTTGGCAGTAATAATCAGACGTGGTGTGTTGGCAGGTAATACTCAACCTGGTGTGTTGGCCAGGTAATAATCAGACCTGTGTGTGGGCCAGGTAATAATCAGACCTGGTGTGTTGGCAGGTAATAATCAGACCTGGTGTGTTGCCAGGTAAAACAGCCTGGTGTGTTGGCCAGGTAATAATCAGCCTGGTGTGTTGCCAGGTAATAATCAGGCCTGGTGTGTTGGCCAGGTAATAATCAGCCTGGTGGTTGGCCAGCGTAATAATCAGACCTGTGTTGGCCAGGTAATAATCAGGCCTGGTGGGTTGGCCAGTAATAATCAGACCTGGTGTGTTGGCCAGGTAATAATCAGACCTGGTGTGTTGGCCAGGTAATAATCAGGCCTGTGTGTTGGCCAGGTAATAATCAGACCTGGTGTGTTGGCCAGGTAATTACTCCTGCCTGGTGTGTTGCCAGGTAATAATCAGACCTGGTGGGTTGGCCAGGTAATAATCAGACCTGGTGTGTTGGCCAGTAATACTCCTGCCTGGTGTGTTGGCCAGGTAATAATCAGACCTGGTGGGTTGGCCAGTAATAATCAGGACCTGGTGTGTTGGCCAGCTATAATCAGACCTTGTTGTGTTGGCCAGGTAATACTCCTGCCTGGTGTGTTGGCCGATAATAATCAGACCTGGTGTGTTTGTCAGGTAATACTCCTGCCTGGTTGTGTTTGTCAGGTAATGATCAGATCTGGTTTGTTTGCCAGGTAAAATCCGGTCATAATAATGTGTTTGCTAGGTCCAGTTGGCTGCCATTTGTTACTTTCCAATACTAATTGTTCTTAACGCCTGCATTGGCAAAAGGGACACTTTTGTATACAGAGAAGCCACATTTAACACTCTGTTCAGACCTCAATGCTGCAGGAAATTAGCTTGTTTTTACCTGCTTAGTTGACCTCAAAAGAAACATAGTTTTGCTACTATGTCCTATAAATTAAACATGTTAAGATTGGTGGAATTTCATGTATTTGCCATGGTCAAATAAAACTGTACACAAAACTCCATGTAGTATATTCCCACGCCTCAGTCAGTTCAGGGTGTATAATTCAACATCGTCTTGGATAGCACAACAGTCAGAGGCTTGGGCAACCTGAGTTCCCTTTTTGGTTCAACTCAATCACCATGTTGACTAACAGACAGCACTTAATTCAGATACGGCTGGGAGGAGAAAAAATGTCCGGTGAATCGACATACCAAGACAGCCCAGCCATACGCACATTCACAAACAATTTTCATTTGTTAACTTGGGAATTGAACATGCTCTTTTGAAAGCAAATACTTATTAAAATGATCAATGAAACNGGGGGGGGGGGGGTGCAACTTGCAACTCAATATTAGGAATGTGTTCTTCATGTTTTGTACACTCAGTGCTTGATAAATTCTTGGAATGTATTTTAAAATCCTGCTTCATCACTGTAGGTGTTTTAGCTGTTAGAAGAATGCACGGTTGAGACTGTAAAGTAGTCAGCAGGCTATGATTGAAGGAGTTTATATTCTCATCTAGACACAGTACAGCTACAGACAGCACAGTTACAGACAGTACAGTGCCCTCAGGGATGTCTCTCACCGTTGTCATGGAGATCCTGCATGTTCTGTGTGGGGACTGAGATGCAGTCTATGTTGGTGTCGCTGTCCACCACTGGACCACAGAACTTAGACCCACTAGATTCCTCTCCCAGACTCTGCTGCTGGACCTCCAGCTCTGAATGACATAAATAACTGTTCTCAGTGGAATTAACTATAGAAAGAGGAATGGTTGTAGTCACAGCAGCACATCCTACAAAAAGTGCTAATGAGTAAACATGCAAAGGACAGAAAGGCCTGTACACGGTATGCTCCTACATGCAACCACCTGTGACCTGACGAAGACAGGTCCACTGCGGATAGGAAGGTTGTCATTAAAGGTGGTATAAGGAGCATACATAGTGTAGTGGGCAGGCCTAGCTGTCCTTTTTGTATTATAGTAAGAGGAACAGCTAAGTGCTCCATAGCGGTTGGTAAATTACGTTGTATTGTAGCAAGATGCCTGTGTTAGGCAATAGTAGGTCTAGAAGAACAAAGGAAAGAACAAGTATGAAGCTCATGTGGTGGGATCCAAAGAGGTCCAGGTTTCTCTGAATAGCAGTAGACGCATTACCCACATGAAAAAATACTATATTATAAACTGGGTGGTTCGAACCCTGAATGCTGATTGGTTGACTGCCGTGGTATATCAGACCATATACCATGGGTATGACAAAACATTTATTTAGATTATTCGAATTATATTGGTAACCAGTTTATAATAGCAATAAGGCACCTCGGGGGTTTGTGGTATATGGCCAATATACCACGGCTAAGGGCTGTATCCAGGCACTCNTTGGTAACCAGTTTATAATAGCAATAAGGCACCTCGGGGGTTTGTGGTATATGGCCAATATACCACGGCTAAGGGCTGTATCCAGGCACTCCGCGTTGCCTCGTACATAAGAACAGACCTTAGCTGTGATATATTGGCCATATACCACACCCCCTCGTGCCTTATTGCTTAAGTATACTATGGTATAACTACTACAGTATTCACTGTAGTGCTTTTGTGGACTAAAGTCAGCAAAAAGTATTTACTGTAGCGTACTGTAGTATTTACTCTTTACTATAGTATAAATAATGTAGTAAAGGAAAACTGTAGTATATAATATAGTAATTAATGTGGTGTTTTTGCAGATTGTACTATAGTGTAGTATTTACTGTAGTGTTTCTGCTGACATGACTGTAGTATTTACTATAGTGTTTTGGTTTTATTATCTTTGACATAGAAGTACAGGCTTTGTCCTTCAGGAAACCTACTGGAGAAATACTAAAAGAGCAACATGTCCAGAACCTGTAGGTAGGTTGGTACTGTAGGTAGGTAGGAGTGGGGTCTGAGCGCATAGTTCAGAGCTTCTGCTCTTTTCTATAACCTGTAGGTAACACAATATATGGTCTATACTTGGCATGTAGGTTTCTCACTTATGGGTGGCACAAATTGGGATTATGGGGTGGGGAATGGGCAGGGTACAGTATGTGCTAATTAGTATAGTATTCTACAGTATACTACAGTTTACTACAGAATTCTATAGTAAGTACTGTAATATTCTATAGTATACTTTAGTATTTTGTTCATGTGGGTACGTACACAAAGCAATATCGAACCAATAAAAATGTTATTTCCAGAATTAGCCACTGGAAGATGTTATCGTTTCAATATTGCTTTGTGTAGTATGTCTGCCCACTCTCTCAGCCTTTCAGAAGCACACAGAACACACTGTAACAGTCTAGAGAATGTACTGTACTAAGTGACTTACTGATGCTGGAGCTGTGAATGAGCAGATGGTCGGTTTCTGCCATCAGCCGAGTGCTCAGACTGGTCACCATGCGGTCAATACTCTTGACCACAGTCATCGGTCCACTCACCACCTGGGGCACAGGGCAGGGATAAGGGTATGGGGTTCATCATAGCAATATACTGGTCATTGGTAGTGCCCTGACCACGTGACCTGACCAGGATATTAAGCCTATAACTAGGACACAGTTTGGTCAGCTGGTCAGGAGACTCCTGGCTGTAGTTATTGGAGAAGAGCAGACACTGTGAGTGAAGCAGTGCTACGTGGGTGAGGAAAGCCACAGTGTTTCAGTCCTCTAGCTGCTCTAATACATTCAGTCTGGCTATGCTGTGCTGCTGTGACCTTGAAGGGTAGAAAGGCCTGGGAGAGGGGAGGTGGGTGAAGTGGGGGAGGCGAGCGCTGCATCAATATGAACACTTATCATATGGCTACCACTAGGATACATAGACATATAGTATATATGTTCTACGTAATTGTTGTGGATGGGTCTGTTAACCATAAAAGCACACAGTGCTTCCTTTAAAGAACATTCAATATTGTCTTTGTTGGATATTAAATAAAAATTGTTCAGAGATCATAATAGTCTGTGAAAAAGTGCTGCAGCAATATATAAATTAGACCTGTTTATTGTTACGCTAGATATAAATGGATTTAGAGCAGATTACATTTAGTGTATGTGCAATTAAGCTTTATCAAGATTCAGCCTTATGTGTTCTGTACATGTACACTAACTAATTAAGCCAAGCGTAACCATTCATTTGATAGTTTCTCGGTCATTCACAATATACATCTTACTGTCCTCTAGTGGAGATATGCTAAAATAATACTCTAGTAGTCATGTCTACATTCTTAACACCTTGTCTCTGCCTCCTCCTGTTCGCAGTCATTGCTGTAGCCTGCCACTCTGGTACCTGATGTAAACAGGGCTTCGTAAATCACTTTAAATAATTGATTGGTACCTGTTTGATGGCCTGCCACTTGGGGACGTTGTCCTGGCTGATGATGCTGTCAGCCACAGTGATGAAGGTGTGGCTGAGCTCCCCAGCGCTGTTGGTGGCCCGGCTGTGGTTCCCCTCCGTGGCCATGTCTGTGGGCACGTCTGCAGCCCGCACCAGCAGTTGGACCAGGGACAGCATGTCTCCAGGCTGCAGCCCCTCCTTGGTGTCTTCCAGGGCCTGCCTGGACATGTTGAGCAGACTGGACACCTGACCCCAGCTCATCTGGCCCCCTGACTGCTCCCCAATCACACCCTCCACACCCTGATGAACACACACACACACGCACACACACACACACACACACACACACACACACACACACACACACACACACACACACACACAAATACACACAAACACACACAAAGAGCAGAGGACGTAAAGGAAATCAAAATGTGTAGTTCAAAGAAAATTTGACATCATTTTCTGACAGAACAAAGTTAAATTGCTGTGTCAAGTTAAATAAGTTAGAGATCAATCATAAATGTCCTAATCCTGACAGGCAAACAGTGATTTATAGTAATCAGTCTTTACCTGTGTTCCATTGGAGAGCTGCATGAGGTGGTTCATGAAGGGACTGGGATGGGAGCTCTGAAACTCACTCAACCCCTTCATCTTAACATAGCGCTCTGTAACGGAGAGCCATGTGTCAGAAACAGTCCATGGTTCCTCTCTGATGTTTTGTTAGGGTATTTAGTCACAAACATTGTACAGAGTCACAACTATTCATGTTCAGTCATATCCCCTAGTGTGACGCTAAATTCATTTCACTAGTCAGTTCAGATATATACATGTTATTGTTGTACAGTAAAGAGTCATGTACTGTGATAGCCATGTTTGTTACAGTAGGTAAGTAATGGTCTAGGCCTATGTAGTGGCGGTCTAGGTAGTGGTTGACTCACCCCTGCTGGTCCTGCAGACGAAGGGGAGTGTGGTGGAGCAGTCTGCAGAGCTGTACAAGGGGAGCTGTTGTCTAGACCAGCCCTCTAGAGCCTTGCAGCCCTGCATCTCCCTCTGCCTGTGGACCCCTGCATCACAACACACAGACACACAGCATGAGACAGCTCCAGTAACTACATCATCCGTTTATTATTCTACTAAAGTTCATGGAAATACATTTAAATTACTTATTTGCGTCAAGTGAGCTCTTGATTTTGTAACACCTTTGTTTACTCCATGGTCCTCTAATTATTTGGTTTAATTTAGCATGCTGTAGCATAACATGTTTTCAATCTAAAGCAATTTACATGTATAAGTAAAATACTATCATATTTTCATATTCATATTCAACAACCTTTGAAAAACACAGACAATTACTTGCAATTAATTTAACTGTGTTTGACATTTTTACTGAAAATGGCTGCCAACAAAAAGCCAGTCAACTTGTTACTCACAGAAATGGAATCCCTTCTTTTTCGTGACGGTTTAACGTTTTGTTGCTTTTCACTATTGAGTAGAGCTCCATTCTCTTCGTAAAGCAGACCTCATACCTGCGTGAATCCCCCTCCTCTGCCCTCCACACGGCCTTTAGCCAGTGAACCAAGCTAACCAGTTTCCTCTCCCCCATGACTCTCTCTCAGACAGACATACTGGATGTGTTCAGGCAGACAGTCACTGGCTTAACTGGCCTCTTTTGAGGTAAATCACCCAGAACGATTCAACAACCAACTGACAGGGGACTGGGAACAATCACCACTGCCTCAGTATTGGATTAGTAATAGCTACGGATTGATCTGGAAGAAGGACAATAGGTTTGCAATAGAAAGCTCTATAAAGGTACCATATCAGAATTAAAAAGCTATGTGAAAGAAACAAAATACCTACATTCTGATTTTAAATCTGCAGGAGGCCACCCAAATAATGCATTCTGAATTTTGTGTGTGAACAAATCCTTCTTCAATGGAAAGTAGGCTACCTAACTAGGACTAAGAGACCACAAGGGGCATGTAAAACAAAATGGCTGACAGTAAGTTTAAATGGCCAAGATTCAACTGCCAAGATGACAATTAAACCAAACAAAAAATATATCAACATTGAATCAAAAGCACTGATAAAAAGCACATCCAATAAATATCAGATTACGGCTATATTTTATGTAGGGATCTCTCATTGTTGTGTGAGTGTTGGTGCAGTCTCACCTGGGCAGAACAGATTGGCTGACACCTCTCTTACCACTGGGTGACGGGTCATATTATCAATACTCCAGGTAAAGATAGCTTGCTGGGTCAAAGGTGAGCAGCCGTCCAGGGCACGGAACTGCCTCTGCTCCAAGGATGTGTCCCAGACATTCAGATCTGTGATATTCCCTACGAAGGGTTCAGTGAAGTTCCCTCCAAATGAGTCCTGGTCCTGCCCCAGGATAAGTATGCCCTCTCCATGTATGTCCCTGGGGGTGTCAGTCCTGGAGCCCATGGCCCCTCTCTCCCCGTCCACATAGATAGCCCAGTGGCCGTCAGCCTTGCGCCAGGTAACACAGAGGTGGTGCCAGGCCCCATCGTTGAGGAAGGAGGCCTTATAGGGGAGGTGCTGCCCATGGACAATGAGCGCCAGCAGTATGCGTCCTGTTCTGTCCACCTGCCCGCGCAGCTGGAACTCATTGGTGAAGACAGGTGCGGCATAGGAGTACATGGTGGACACCTGGTCCCACTGGGGATCCCACTGCACGCGGACACACATGCTCACCGCTGGCAGGGCCGGGAACATCATGTTGACACGACCGTAGCCCTCCTGAGAATCCCTGGGAAAGTTCAGGGCTTGGAAGAGTATGTCTAACAGGTAGAGACAGAAGAAGATCATCACTCGCTATGCTGGCCTTGATCACAACACAACGCCAAGGTATCGATCATCATTTATAGACAACTTGATAGAGTGGAAGAGATTAATGCAATATGGCATCAAGACATAGGTGTTGTAGTTGCTAAACTCACACTGTTTGGCTAGTGCCAGAGGCCTGCTCGTTGGTCTGTTGGGGTCCCTGACCCACATGGGTCCATGCAGGCCTGCCCGCCTCTGGAGCTCCAGGGTTCCCTCCTCGTCTTCAGGCTGTCCCAGGGTGGTGAGGGAGCTGAACTGGCCGCTGCAGAAGCTCTCTGCCTGGGAGAGGTCCAGGGATACGTTGACCAGCTGGAACACCCAGTCTGATGTTTGATGGACCAGACTGCCCTCTGTCATTATGACCACAAAACCACAAATAGGCATGGATCACACTTTACAGGAACACCTCTATCATCTATTTGAGCAAATCTCTATGGAAATAACAGGGAAATGACATGATATCCTAAAGACATTCTAGCATCATACATCAGGTTGTAAGAGTTGCTGCCATGGCATTGAAAGTGATTGACAGTTCCAGAACTCACCGCCTGAGTCCATCGCTCCTTTGTCTGGCCCCGGCTGTGTTGGCTCACATTCACACAGCACCTACAATAGAGGAAACATTTACTCTGCTTTATTCTGTTGGCTAGGGCATAGACATGTAATATCCTTGATATGTACTTATCCAATGAACTCAGTATAGAAACAAGCAGAACCATGGAGTCAAATGAATAGTTGTGTTTAGCCTATGAAACGTATCAAATCTACCAATAAATGTATTAATTTCTACAGTAAAACGCTGAAAACAATGAATGGATTCATATTCCACATTATTTCATTTTATATATAAGAAAGGAATAGACATTACCACTATGCAACAGAGCAGAAGCCCAGACAGGAGGGCTCCAGTCATCTCTATGTCTCAGTGTTCCACAGCTGAAACAAAACACAATGCTAACTGGTCTCTGCCTTTCAGGAGACACTTCGGTTTCTTCAATGGATCATACTGTAGCCTCTATTCATATCAAAGACCAATACACCTCTGTTCAACAATACAATGACTAACACAGTGCAGAAACATACTGTATAAACAATATTTGAAGTATTATAGATATTATACTATATTTTGTGTATATTTCAAAGAGAACCACTTCAAATAAAATAGCGATAGGCTACATATCTTACCGTATAACACACATCAAAGTTACCCTAGACCCACACTGCAACAGGTGATGTCCCCTTTTAGTGTAACTGGGCTTACTGTAGACTCGTAGAGAACAGACTGCTCCGACTCCAGCTCTTACTGCCTAGTGCTACTCCAAGGCTGCTGTAACTCTCCTTAAATACTGAGGATCACTACTCTGATTTCCTACGTGTGCTCTGACCATTGTCCAGTCTAGTCAGTTCATCCACTGTCCAGCCGCTTTAGCCTCCAGTATCTCATGCCTGACTGGTCTCTATGGAGAAGTCTCTGCTGTGCATTGTGAGGAGCATCTGTTCGTTGCCTTTCTGTCCAACAGTCAACCTCTGCCTTCAGCCAGCCCCCCCTCCCTAGCACCACCACCACCACCACACTCTTCAGCACCCTTGAATCAGTAGCATGCTTTGTCATGCAAATCGGGCCATTTTTTTTAGAACCCTACTTACGCAAGCAGTGCCAAGTGTTTGGCACGGAGAGTTCATCAAGACCTGCAGGGTGGCAAGCATTTTTGCACCATTCTTATTGTCTGCTGCTGCTTCTGCTATTTACTGTATACATCAAGGTACGCTACATGATGATAAGTATGTGGACACCTGCTCGTCGAACATCTCATTACAAAATCATGGGCATTAATATGGAGTTGGTCCCCGCTTTGCTGCTATAACAGCCTCCACTCTTCTGGGAAGGCTTTCCACTAGATGTTGGAACATTGCTGCGGGGACTTGCTTCCATCCAACCACAAGAGCATTAGTGAGGTGGAGCACTGATGTTGGGCGATTAGGTCTGGCTCGCAGTCAGCCTTCCAATTCATCCCAAAGGTGTTCGATGGGGTTGAGGTCAGGGCTCTGTGCAGGCCAGTCAAGTTCTCGACAAACCATTTCTGTATGGACCTTGCTTTGTGCACGGGGGCATAGTCATGCTGAAAAAGAAAGGGCCTTTCCCAAACTGTTGCCACAAAGTTGGAAGCACAGAATTGTCTAGAATGTCATTGTATGCTGTAGCGTTAAGATTTCCCTTCACTTGAACTAAGGAGCCTAGCCTGAACCATGAAATGCTTCCTCAGACCATTATTCTTCCTCCACCAAACTTTACAGTTGGCACTATGCATTGGGGCACGTAGCGTTCTCCTGGCATCCGCCAAACGTTATTTTGTCCGTCGGACTGCCTGAAGCGTGATTCATCACTCCAGAGAACGCTCCAGAGTCCAATGGTGGTGAGCTTTACACCCCTCCAGCCGACGCTTGGCATTGCACATGGTGATCTTAGGCTTGTGTGCGGCTGCTTGGCCGTTGAAAGCTACTTCGTTAAGCTCCCGACTAACAGTTGTTGTGTTGAAGTTGATTCCAGAGGCAGTTTGGAACGAGGTAGTAAGTGTTGCAACCAAGGACAGACGATTTTTACATGCTACGTGCTTCAGCATTCTGCGGCCCCATTCTGTGAGCTTATGTGGCTTACCACTTCACCTTGTTGCTCCTAAATGTTTCCACTTCACAATAACAGCACTTACAGTTGACTGGGGCAGCTAGAGCAGGGCAAAAATGTGAAGAAATTACTTGTTGAAAAGGTGGCATCCTATGACTGTGCCATATTGAAAGTCACTGAGCTCTTCAGTAAGGTCATTGTACTTGTAACAGTATAACTTTAAACCGTCCCCTTGCCCCGACACGGGCGCGAACCAGGGTCCCTCTGCACACATCAACAACAGTCACCCACGAAGCGTTGTTACCCATCGCTCCACAAAAGCCYCGGCTCTTGCAGAGCAAGGGGAACCACTACTTCTAGGTTTCAGAGCAAGTGACATAACTGATTGAAACGCTATTAGCGCGTACCCGCTAACTAGCTAGCCATTTCACATCCGTTACACTCACACCCCTTTTCGGACTCCTTCTTTTCCGCAGCAACCAGTGATCCGGGTCAACAGCATCAATGTAACAGTATAACTTTAGTAACATCCCCTCGCCCCGACACGGGCACGAACCAGGGACCTTCTGCACACATCAACAACGGTCGCCCACGAAGCATCGTTACCCATCGCTCCACAAAGGCCGCGGCACTTGCAGAGCAAGGGGCAACATACTTTCTAGGTTTCAGAGCAAGTGACTTAACTGATTGAAACGCTATTAGCGCGTACCCGCTAACTAGCTAGCCATTTCACATCCGTTACATACTGACAATATTTTTCTATGGCGATTGCATGGCTGTGTGCTCGATTTTATGCACCTGACAGTAACGGGTATGGCTGAAAAAGCCGAATGCACCAATATGAAGGGGTGTCCACATACTTTTGTACATATAGTGTGTCAGTACATTACATAGTCAATGAGACCTCATTTACTAACCATTGGGCGGCGCACAATTGGCCCAGCGTCATCCGGGTTAGGGTTTGGCTGGGTTAGGCTGTCATTGTAAATAAGAATTTGTTCTTAACTGACTTGCCTAGTTAAATAAAGGTAAAAAATAAAGTTAGATTGGCTCAAAAATCTAATCAAATGTTATTTGTCACATGCACCAAATTCAACAGGTAGACCTTACCGTGAAATGTTTACTTACAAGCCCTTAACCAACAATGCAGTTCATGAAATAGAGTTGAGAACATATTTTCAAAACAAAATAAAGTAAAAAATAAAATAAAAAATAAAATAACAAGGTTGAATATTTTTTTTTTTAAACCTTTGTAAAAATACTATAATGATAATGAATGACTTCCAATTCTCGGTAAACCATAGAGCATCATCTATTTTATTTAGGTTACTCTGTATATATACACTGAGTTTACCAAACAATAAGAACACATTCCTAAATTTGAGTTGCACCCTCCCTTTTGCCCTCAGAACAGCCTCAATTCGCTGGAGAATGGCCTCTACACTATGTCGAAAGCGTTCCACAGTTATGCTGGCCCATGTTGACTCCAATGCTTCCCACAGTTGTGTCAAGTTGGCTGGATGTCCTTTGTGTGATGGACCAATATTGATACACAATAAAACTGGAAACTGTGGAGCGCACCTTGCACCTAGTACCATACTACTACCAGTTCAAAGGCACTTAAATCTTTTGTCTTGCCCATTCACCCTCTGAATGGCACACATACAGTGCATTCGGGAAGGATTCAGACCCCTTGACTTTTTCCACACTTTGTGACACTACAGCCTTATTCTAAAATMGATTAAATGTTTGTGTTTTCTCATCAATCTACACACAATACCCCATAAAGACAAATCCAAAACAGTTTTTTGGAAATGTTTGCAAATTTATAAAACAGAAAACACGTAAATAACACATTTACATAAGTATTCAGACCCTTTACTCAGCACTTTGTTGAAGCACCTTTGGCAGTGATTACAGCATCGAGTCTTCTTGGGTATTGTCACGTTCTGACCATAGTTCTTGTGTGTTGTGCTTGTTTTAGTGTTGGTCAGGACGTGAGCTGGGTGGGCATTCTATGTTGTGTGTCTTGTTTGTCCGTTTCTATGTTTGGCCTAATATGGTTCCCAATCAAATCCAATTAGAGGCAGATGTTTTGTGTTATCTCTGATTGGGAATCATATATAGGTGGCTTGTTTTGTGTTGGGGATTGTGGGTGGTTGTTTCCTGTCTTTGTGTTTTCTCTGCACCAGCTAGGACTGTATCGGTTTGCCACATTTGTTATTTTGTATTGTGTTAAGTGTTCACGTTTATTATTTCGTAATTAAACATGTTGAGCACAAGCTACGCTGCGTCTTGGTCCGATCCCTGTTACACCTCCCTCCTCTTCAGATGAAGAGGAGGAAGGCTGCCGTTACAGGTATGATGGTACAAGCTTGGCACACCTGTTTTTGGGGAGTTTCTCCCATTCTTCTCTGCAGATCCTCTCAAGCTCTGTCAGGTTGGATGGGGAGCCTTGCTGCACAGCTATTTTCAGGTCTCTCCAGAGATGCTCCCGAGTGGTGCAGCGGTCTAAGGCACTGCATCTCAGCGCTAGAGGCATCACTACAGACCCTGGTTGGATTCCAGGCTGTATCACAACTGTCAGTGATTGAGAGTCCCATAGGGCAGTGCACAATTGGCCCAGTGTCGTCCAGGTTAGGGTTTGTAGGCTGTGTGTCTTGGAAAGGTTTTTTCGCCTGGTCATATACAGCTGATGTGTTGTGCATTGAAGGGAAGAGAACGGAATAGGTGAAAGGAGGAGAGCGCATAACGTAGACGCGAGAAGGAATACAACGTGGCTACTGTGAACTGTGTTTAAGGGTGATCAGGGGTGTATTCATTCTGCCGATTCTGTTGAAAAACGTTTCTTAAACAGGAGCAAACGGAACAAAACGGGGATAAACATACCTGAATTTGTCCAATAGAAACTCTCGTTTGCAGCTGTTCGACTAATGATTACACCCATTATCAGCTAGATGCAGGAAAGAGTGTGCATGTCACGCCCTGACCTTAGAGAGACGTTTTATTTCTCTATTTGGTTAGGTCAGGGTGTGATTTGGGTGGGCATTCTATGTTTTCTATTTCTTTGTTTTTGGCCGAGTGTGGTTGTCACGCCCTGACCTTAGAGATCCTTTTAATTCTCTACTTGGTAGGTCAGGGTGTGACTAGGGTGGGAAATCTATGTTTATATTTCTTTGTTGGCCGAGTATGGTTCCCAATCAGAGGCAGCTGTCTATCGTTGTCTCTGATTGGGGATCATACTTAGGCAGCCCTTTCCCACCTTCAGTTGTGGGATCTTGTCTTTTTGTGTTGCAGGTGTTGCACTCCTAGCTTTACGTTCGTTGAGTTGTTTATTGTTTTTTGGTGGAACATTTATATTAAAGAAAATGAACGCCTACCACGCTGCACCTAGGTCTTCATTTAACGATGGATGTAACAGTGGTTCCCAATCAGAGGCAGCTGTCTATCGTTGTCTCTGATTGGGAATCATACTTAGGCAGCCTTTTTCCCACCTAATGTTGTGGGTAATTATTTATTTTCTGTGTGTGTTTGTGTGCGCCACGGTTGCGTTTACGTTTTCTGTTTACCTGTTCTTTTTGTGAAGGTTTCACTATGATTAAAAGAAATGTGGAATTACATGCACGCTGCACCTTGGCTCATCTATGACTGGGAGTTTGAAGACAGTGAACGTGACAGTGCAAGGCAGTATTGAATGTCACTGTCGGACCATGTGTCACTGTCTGTCACATCAAATTTCTCTCTCGACGTCTGTGCACCTACGTTGTAAACTTTCATTCGTAGGTTAGGTTTGTAGCAACCTCATGATGGGTATAGGGGAAATTTGAGTATCATGTAGTAGCCTAAACCTACCGCGGTTACATTTAACTGGGTGAATGGAATATGAATCCGGGTGGCCATTTGATTAATTGTTCAGCAGTCTTATGGCTTGGGGGTAGAAGCTGTTAAGGAGCCTTTTGGAGGGTTCAAGTATGTGCTCTGGCTGGGCCACTCAAGGACATTCAGAGACTTGTCCCTAAGCCACTCCTGCGTTGTCTTGGCTGTGTGCTTACGATCGTTGTCCTGTTGGAAGGTGAACCTTAGTGATTTGGATCAGGTTTTCATCAAGGATCTCTCTGTACTTTGCTCCGTTCATCTTTGCCTCAATCCTGACTAGTATCCCAGTCCCTGCCACTGAAAAACACCGCCACAGAATGATTCTGTGCTTCACCGTAGGGATGGTGCCGGGTTTCCTCCGGATGTGACACTTGGCATTCAGGCCAAAGAGTTCAATCTTGGTTTCATCAGACCAGAGAATCTTGTTTCTCATGGTCTGAGAGTCCTTAGGTGCCTTTTGGCAAACTCCAAGCAGGCTGTCATGTGCCTTTAACTGAGGAGTTGCTTCTGTCTGGCCACTCTACCACAAAGGCCTGATTGGTGGAGTGCTGCAGAGATGGTTCTCCTTCTGGAAGGTTCTCCCATCTCCACAGAGGAACTCTGGAGCTCTGTCAGATTGATCATCGGGTTCTTGGTCACCTCCCTGACTAAGGCCCTTCTCCCTCGATTGGTCAGTTTGGCCGGGAGGCCAGCTTTAGGAAGTCTTGATGGTTTCAAACTTCTTCCATTTAAGAGTGATGGAGGCCACTTTGTTCTAGGGGACCTTCAATGTGGCAGACTTTTTTTGGTACCCTTCCCCAGATCTGTGCCTCGACACAATCTTGTCTCTGAGGCTCTACGGACAGTTCCTTCGACCTCATGGCTTGGTTTTTGCTCTGACATGCACTGTCAACTGTGCGACCTTATATAGACAGGTGTGTGCCTTTCCAAATTATGCACAATCAATTTAATTTACCACAGACGGACTCCAATCAAGATGTAGAAACATCTCAAGGTTGTTCAATTGAAAAAGGATGCACATGAGCTAAATTTCGAGTATCATAGCAAAGGGTCTGAATACTGAGGAAAATAAGGTATTTCTGTTTTTTATTTTGAATAAATGTGCAAAAATGTCCAAAAACTTGTTTTCGCTTTGTCATTATGGGGTATTGTGTGGGGATACCTAGTCAGTCTTACAACTGAATGCATTCAACTGAAATGTGTCTTCCGCATTTAACCCAACCCCTCTGAATAAGAGATGCGCTCTATTCAATCCATGTCTCAATTGTCTCAAGTCTTAAAAAAGTCTTAACAAGTGACATCAATAAGGGATCGTAGCTTTCAACTGGATTCACCTGGTCAGTCTATGTCATGGAGAGAGCAGGTGTTCTTAATGCTTTGTATACTGAGTGTTTAACATACTGCATGTAACACATACTTTCTTCTTAGATGCACATAAGTGAACAGCATACATAGACATTTACAACCAGAACACATTCCTTTACTGTATATGAAATGAAATAAATAGTATGGACCACTCTCGGTTTTTGGTTTTAGTAGAGGGATCCTCCCGTGTGCCCCCAAGCCCACACACGTGTGCTTGAGAGTAAGACCCCACACAAAAGCCACTAGTCACTAATGCCCTGGAAGACAAAGAGCTGCATTAGTATTCCCCTGAGCACCAACCAACACAGACTGAAAGCCACACCACAGACCCAGATTAACAAAGCCTGCTGCTGCTGCACCAAACTAGGCACCACTCGCCTTAATCTGCTGTCTGTACAGCAGCCTGCGGCCTCTCCCTTCACCCAGACCATACACATTGGTTTGAACATGTAAGCATCTTTTGCAAGTTTGCGTTTGGAACAATTTAATTAAGGATCTGCCCCTTTTTTWAAAATGTTTCGCCTAAAATGACATACTCCAATCTAACTGCCTTGTAGCACAGGGCCTAAAGCAAGGATATACATATTCTTGATACCATTTGAAAGGAAGCACTTTGAAGTTTGTGGAAATGTTAAATTAATGTAGGAGAATATAACACATAAGATCTGGTAAAAGATAATACAAAGAAAAAAACGTGTTTTTTTGTATGTCTTTTTGTACCATCATCTTTGAAATGCAAGAGAAAGGCCATAATCTATTATTCCAGCCCGGGCTCAATTTAGATTTTGGCCACTAGATGGCAGCAGTGTATGTGCAAAGTTTTAGACTGATCCAATGAACCATTGAATTTCTTTTCAAAATGCCCAAATGTGCCTAATTGGTTTATTAATCCATTTTCAAGTTCATAACTGTGCACTCTCCTCAAACAATAGCATGGTATTATTTCACTGTAATAGCTACTGTAAATTGGAAAGTGCAGTTAGATTAACAATCATTTAAGATTTCTGCCAATATCAGATATGTCTATGTCCTGGGAAATGTTCTTCTTACTTACAAACTCATGCTAATCACATTAGCCTACGTTAGCTCAACCGTCCCACAGGGGATCCACCGATCCTGTGTAAACAAAATGTGTGGATTTAGGATCTTATTTTGAGCCACTTTGCTACAGTGGGAAAATAATCCTGCAGCAACAGGAAATGTGAATAATTATGTGGATTATAATTCATGGACATTTTGTAGGAGTTGACACATCAAGTCTGAAATGTCAAAGTGGAAATGACAAACTTCCGAAGCCTTTTGAGGTTTAAAACACACTACAAGTTTTAAATGTCCTGCATTGCAGAACATTTCTCCTGCAACAGGGTGATCAAGGTAAGATCCTACATCTGTACTGATCAATTGAAGAAGTAGAACAGGATACTTCTTTCACCTTCAGATAGTTTACAATTACTCAGTTCATTGAAGAAAATGTACAGTGTAGATCACCATCATCTGTATTGACTATTAATAATTCTCAACAGGCTTTAGGGAGAGTATTAATGTGGTTCTAAGTGTGTGTCTCTGTCCACCTTCTGTGTAAACAGTATAGTTATAGCATAATGCTAAGCCCTGTGTTGCTGACTCACTGCAGTAAAACACATTAGGGGTTGATATATAAAACTTAACTACCACCTGTTCGCTCTATACACTGAGTTGACAAAAATAATGGGTATAGTTGTGATGTTTCCTCTGACTCAGTGTGTCAGAAAAGGACACACAAGCAAATACTTGAAACTCATGATCTTTAGAGGAGTATTGATTATGTCATATGGCTTTACAAAACAAGTAGTAAGTTTAACATGGTGGTTACATTTTATGAATCAACCCCATTGTTATGTTTGTGAGAGGTAGAGAAGGGATTTGTCTTGTGTGTTGGTGAGATCGGATGACTGAATTACGGAAATGTCTCTGTACGCATAGGACATTTTATATACCATTCAAAAACATATTGATTGATGCTTTACTGATACCAACTAATGAGCAACACTTATCAATCTTTATTCAACTTCAATCCATATTGTTCTTAATATCATTTGGGTTAACTGCAGGGCTTGTTGAAAAGGTACTGAGATGAGATGTACTATAGGGTGACAGCGTGACAACCATGTTGAGAGTGTGAAGAGAATGTGGTGTGTAGGAGACGGCTACCTTGGTACGCTGGTATGTCAACTACAATGCAATGATTCACAGAGTGATAAAAGCAGTGCTGGTGAACACATGATGTGGAAGAGGCACCACAGCATTGTCCGGGGGATCCCAGAGCAACAGACTAACCACATCAGGAGCAAGGAGAGAAAAGTGTGGTTGAAAAAGCGCCTCTCTAACAGCTGCATGTTCATGGTAAAGAAAGAGCCTGGGACTTTGGGGGTGGCTCCGATGCATTTTACGTGACATTGTGTACCCTTATTCTGATCCTATCCACACAAACTGTAGTTGATTAGCTATGTCAGATCATAACTGTCATTGTAGATATGGGGACGAGAGTGTCACTGATTTGCTGACAGTATTTCAGTAACCTCCCAATCGATTTTACAATACATCAGACAAGGTTAGGAACCTGAGAAGGTCTGAAAACAGTGATGTTGTTATTGGGATGTTGCAAGGACATAATAATTACAGTTCTAAATTACACTAGAAATGGTGGAGAAATATCTGTCTGTCTTGTGGTCCGGAGTGGGAAAATACAGTACATCCCAAGCACATCTACCCACTCATACACACGTCAAGTACAAACATAACACCAACACAGACAATAGATGTTATGTTGTTTGTTGGTCTACTCTACACTGTACCAAATGCTGTGTTTTTGAAGGCTTTGTAAGCTGGTTGTGTTGGGCTCCCTATGTAAACGCCTACGTGTTCAGTCGCCTTGCCTGGCCACTGTGGGTTTTCCCTCAGAGCAGCCTTGTTTCAAACAAAGTCAACACAGCTCTACTCAGATGGAGAGACTAGGATAGGGATAGAGAGACTGTGAGGCTATTCAAGTTTCTCTGTTTTACAAAGTCAAGAAGTCCATGACTACACTTAAATCAAACATATTATATCAATGCGACTGAATCACATTAAACATTTACAGTCATTAAGATATCCATGTACTATAAAATTAATAAAGTACAACATTTAGACTTCTGAACTGCACTGAATATTCTGGACAGACCTTCTTTAGCTTGGTGTCAACAAATATCCATAGTAAAGCAGTCAACAGCTTCTTTTAATCAACATTTGACTATGACGTCGCAGAAGTACACAAAAGAGCCCAGGAATAATTGACCCCCCCTTTCACCATCTTGTCTCTCCCCTTTCCTCCACTCTAACTTTTCGGGCAACTGCCACCCAGTGTATTTCCATGACAACCTGGGGGTTGTAAGAACGGCATGGAAACGTCAAACAGTGGGCTCGGCAGGCTCACATCAGAGGAGACAAAGAGCCAGTGAGCTACATGTGGTGAGAGGATGAACACTTTTCCCAGAAGCACCAGCCCACAGTTGCATGGCCAGGCACCCTGGGATACTGACACCCCCAAAGTCTTTGTCTTGTTCAACAACAAGATTCTATATGATGAAGCTGAATGGTATTACATAACTGTAATACGTAACGCTATCTGGAGTTGCAACAAAGTGTCAAATGACTTACAAAAATGTAAAGATAATGTACAGTTAATGTAAAGATAATGCAAAGATAATGTACAGTTAATGTACAGTTAATGTAAAGATAATGTACAGTTAATGTAAAGATAATGTACAGTTAATGTAAAGATAATGTAAAGATAAAAAATATTTGTTGGAAAAGGACCCATAAGTAATCTGTTGTTTTACGAAGCATGTGACAAATAGAATTTGATTTGATTTGAGTGTAAAATGGGCAACAATGTGTTGAGAGTTGAGGGGATACCTGCACAGTGTTGCTGTGCCGCTCCATTACAGAGTCATTTTTACTACAATGTGTTGAGAGTTGAGGGTAACATCAACTAACATTCATTGCTTATAAAAATGACTCGATTCACACTGCCACGGCCAGCCCGGCAGTGTTGCTCGAATGAAGCGCGCCTCAACACTGATCCTACTAGCAGTGGCATTCTTTGACTTACAATGTATGCCGCAGTTCGGTCAACTATCACAAAACACATATGTATGGGAGTAAAAATGACTCCTCCTAAGGAGATACCTGGGCGCAACCAGAGCCTGTGGACCATCTGGCTGCCAGAGCTTATTCCCGCAACACTCCTCAACCTCTGAACGCCATGCTCAGTCTCATTACAGAGGTAGTACAATATATAATAATTTACACAATCAGCCTAAGAGCCCGCAACATACAGCACACCGCGTGTCGATACGACATGTGATTACATGGTGTTTCGAGAATGGTTGGAAAGGGCATACCACAGACAGTTGACCGGGAAACGACTCTCATCCTACAGGGGAGTCATAATTTTACCTACCAATGTCAATTCGAACGAGTTGAAGGGCAACGATAACGACTGCACAGTGTTGCTGTGCCGCTCCATTACAAAGTCATTTTACTACAATGTGTTGAAGATTTGAGGGATACCTTGCACAGTGTTGCTGTGCCGCTCCATTACAGGAGTCATTTTACTACAATGTGTTGAGAGTTGAGGGATACCTGCACAGTGTTGCTGTGCCGCTCCATTACAGAGTCATTTTACCACAATGTGTTGAGAGTTGAGGGGATACCTGCACAGTTGTTGCTGTGCCGCTCCATTACAGAAGTCATTTTTACTACAATGTGTTGAGGTGAGGGGATACCTGCACAGTGTTGCTGCACATGACCGCCCATTACAGAGTCATTTTTACTACAATGTGTTGAGAGTTGAGGGGATACCTGCACAGTGTTGCTGTGCCGCTCCATTACAAAGTCATTTTTACTACAATGTGCTGCTGACTGATATCTTCCAAAGAGATGATAGAAGTGGTAGATCCATGGGATACAGAAGGAGTCTGAACATTTTGCTCAGTAATGTCTGGACAGAACACTGTAATCCTTTCCTGCAATCAAATGACCTAGTGTCCTCATGGGTGGAATGTTATTCATATTTTTCATAATTAATAAACGTTACTTTAAAAAAAAACATAGAAAATCCGGTGTTTATATGTCAAACAGTTTTGTTATATTTTAGTCTTCTGTGATATATTTAAAGTGTAATATTGGGATGTAAACTCAAAATTGAATACATTTCAACTCTATATCTGACATGGTACAGGTGTCTTATTCTTTGTAAGCCCATAACCATGTGTGTGAGGTGTATACTTTTGTTTTAAAGTAGATTTGTTTAAGACTACCAAGAAACACTCTGTGTGACCCTGATTTAGCACCCTGCAGTAAATTAACCATCCAGAGTCCAGTGAATTCTCTACAAAGCAAAAGCTACTTGTATTTGTTGTTATTTAACTAGGCAAGTCAGTTAAGAACAAATTCTTATTTTACAATGACAGCCTACCCTGGCCAAACCCTCCCCTAAACCAATTGTGGGCCGTCGTATGGGACTCCCGATCATGGCCGGTTGTGATACAGCCAGGATCAAATCAGGGCTTTGTAGTGATGCCTACTAGCAATGAGATGCGGTTCCTTAGACCACTGCGCCACTCGGGAGCCCATATGCCAAATTCTAACAACGACTGTGTGAGTCCTCTGACAGACAAGACTAACCTGTATCAGATTAAGAGATGATTCAAAGGTTCAAAATAACCAAAAGACAATAATACATTCAGATGAGATTTATGGAATTATTAAAGAGTACATGTCTGTAAATCTGCGGTTCAGAAAATTGTGGAATTTCACCTCGTTAACAAACATTCCTGCCTGGCCGGCCATTCGGGGGCATGTTTGTCCGGCCTAATCTGGCCAGAGCAGATAGTCTTGATGACCGCCCCTTTAACCATCAATCAGAACCTCTGCTGGGGAAAGGGTCAGTGTTGGAGAGGGGTTCACACTGTCGCTATGGAGACCGCCTTTAAAAGCAGCGCCATAAATGTTGTAGGGGCATTAGGTTGAGACAAAAACAGAAGGGGGGGGGGGGGGGGGGGGAGTGGTCAGATGGATTCACTTGGTGCAGGCACATAGCTATTGCATCTCAGAGCACTCTGCCACTGCCGTGTCTGACCTTACTTACCTCTTATACATATCCTAAAACGCCTGCTCATTTCAGACCTCTTTTTCACTAAAAAGCACCAATGGCATAATGTAAACTGTGCTGGGACTCTACAGTGGACTCGCTCAGTCAGTGGTAGAGCTCCCCACTCTGTTGATAGAGGACTACCGTACATTCTAAACTTAATGACAAATGTTAAAGTTTAAAACTTGAACTCAAACTTTGGTCCTTGGCCACTTCCTGAATTCATAGAAATTCCTTCGCATTTTTTTGGAAGGAAAACCAAAGTGGTGAGCTTGTTCAAATGGCGGTTGTAGTCTTCAGCAACTAATCATGGAGCGTTAAACATTATGTCAACCACTTCCTCCCTATGCCACTTCAATAACACCTATTATGGATGGTTTAATAGGATTTTGAGGTAGAATTGCTAAGAAACAGATACACAATAGAGATGTGTGATGAATCGTCTGAGAACAATAATTGAAATTGTGTAATCTATGACATCTCTCTCTCTCTCCTCTCTCTCTCTCTCTCTCTCTCTCTCTCTCTCTCTCTCTCTCTCTCTCTCTCTCTTCTCTCTCTCTCTCTCTCTCTCTCTCTCTCTCTCTCTCTCTCTCTCTCTCTCTCTCTCTCTCTCTCTCTCTCTCTCTCCTCTCTCTCTCTCTCTCTCTCTCTCTCTCTCTCTCTCTCTCTCTCTCTCTCTCTCTCTCTCTCTCTCTCTCTCTCTCTCTCTCTCGCCCTCTCTCTCTCTCTCTCTCTCTCTCTCTCTCTCTCTCTTCTCTCTCTCTCTCTCTCTCTCTCTCTCTCTCTCTCTACTCTCTCTCTTCTCTCTCTCTCTCTCTCTCTCTTCTCTCTCTCTTCTCTCTCTCTCTCTCTCTCTCTCTCTCTCTCTCTCTCTCTTTCTCTCTCTCTCTCTGAATGTGAACTATTGTGTCTTTCAGTCCACATCTATCATACCCTTAGTGCGCTCTGCCACTCCAAATGAAAGGCTTTCTATTGGAAATTGCATTCTTGAAGAACGTATAAAAAAAAAAAAGAACAAATTCTTACAATAAAGAGGTGACTCTCATTGTGAGGATTCCTGGAGGATAATATGTTGAGCTGCAGTTAGAAAGAAGAGGTATGTGGATGTTATGTGTGAAGGTCTGTCCACTGACCCCACTTTTCAGGCACCCCAAGACCCCCACTTGAGTAAAACACATGATACTTCGTATTTTGAATGAGTTAGTCAAGTGCAGATTTCCCCCATCAAATTGTGGGGATCTCTACAGCTGATTAATGGAATGGCTTTTGGCGTTTTAATAAAATATTGTGTGCACATGATAATGTATATAAAACTGATCAAATGTGTCACTCTCTAACTGCACCCTCAATTTTGAACTATTATTCCTAGTTATCAGGTACAGTAAATCTCTATTGTTAAGTCAGAAAAATTACACTGAACTGAGTTTGTCACTGCAGGCTTGGTGGATGTAAAAAACATAATGAGATATAAAATGTGATAAGGATATCACTAAACTCTGAGCTATGCACTGGACAGTCACAGAGCATGACAGCTTTTCCTATTGACACACTGACACCAAGTGGCAGGATGTTGTATATATACTGTGTAAGGGGCCACAAGACCAGCACCTGCCACCTACAGTATACACTACAAATGATCAATTCTGACTGAGAAATCGAAGAGCGCTGATTTGATTGAAATTTAGGAAAGAAATTCCCACACCTTAAGAAATGTAAGAATAACTGCAGACAATATTATACTACCTCAGAGCCACCAATTCCCAGCTGAAATTATGCACATGTCCACTAGGTGCTGCTGTTGTGTAAGGACTCAATGCTCAGTGGCACTGGCTTGTGAGTCAATAATGAGATATTATTGTAGAATTCTCAGGAGATCACAGGAGAGACAGGTTTCCCTATTCAGGTTTACCTGCTCTGACTGTGTCACCTGCAGTCACAGACTACTGCGGATATGAATGAGATGGGGAGGAAACAATTACCTTTAGCCAACACTGTGAAACAGCTGTGCAATTACTGAGAATAGAGGTTTGCACATAGCCCGCTCATTGCCCCAGCGACGTGGCTCGCCTCGTGCTGCAACCCACAGCACAGCAGCCATCACCAAAGCTAATCAAGGCCTCATCACACCTGGAGAGTAACCTGCTGATTTCCATAAAATACATGTCAGAATGGGAGATTTCAATTCTGCACACCTTGACAAGTTTTATAATGCCAAACATCTACTACCCCTCATTACTATATTCATTACAGAGGAAATCCTAGAACCTTAATAGTCCAGGCAAGCTATAGAATGTGTGATGTCGGTAGGAATGTTACTGAATCTCTCAGTGGCATGTTCAGGTACTGTATAGTAGGTCTGTTATTACATATCAGCTGATGAGTATGTCCCCACCCTCAGTCAGTCTGTGTGTATCGTTATGCTATGTATAAAGCAGAGGAAGTGATTGGCTGTGGTTGACAGGCTGTGTGGTGGAACTGTGTCAGACAGTGGCACTTGCTATGTTGTGGTTGTGTCTGATAGGGCAGAGGGGCGTCAGAAGGGCTTGGCAGCTCAGTGTGCTGTGACAGATCCACGACTCCCCATGGACCTGCTGGAGGTTTCAGTATATACTGTACTATAAGCCCTGTGTGTGTGAATATACTGTACATTGAACATGGTTCATGGTCCTAAGGACTCAGTAGGTTAGAGTACGGCGCGGCAAGTGGCAACACCGAGGCAATGGGTTTGATTCCCATATGGGCTACACTTCAAATATACCGTCTGGATGGTCTAGATGAGTCACTGTTAATTAGAAGTTGTTTTGGATCAAAGCGTCTGCTAAATGATGGCATTTCTTAAGAGTTTCAGAAGCACGGTGTTCCAGTCATCGTAGAAACACTAAAGGGGAAGGAAGGAAGGACAGAGAGAAGATAGACAGAGAGCCGCTTCATGAACCTGATGACTTTCACTGTATCTGAGCTCCTCTCAAACTGCAGGTCCTGGCCGGGATCAGCCCAGAGTATGGAGTGGGCTCACATCTCAGTCGTATACTTCCTATGATGAGAAAAACCAAACATGTACAGCTGAGTCTTTCTGAGATCATAAATGCAATCACTGTTACAATCAGTACTGTATGTCAATGTTTCCTAATTTAATAATATAAGACATGTTACAGTACATTATTACTTTCATACAGTATATTTTGAAACTGAATGCAGTATAGCATACGGTATATTTTTTTAACTAAATGCAGCAAAGCATACTGTATACATTTTACTGAATTCAGTATAGCATACCGTATATATATATWTTTTTTTACTGAATGCACTATAGCATACCATTATTTCTTCACCTGAATGCAGTATAGCATACCATATTTTTTTTTACTGAATCCAGTTAAGCATACCAAAGGCCATTTTATAAAGAAAGACATAGTTATTGTGATGTTTTTGCCACTTGAAAACTGACACACCTGCACTTTTGCCCTCTACAGTATTTCCACTTATGCATGATTCAAATGATTTATAAAACATAGAGGCCATGTAGTATTTGGTGAGCTGCTGATGAGGTAGAGGAAAGGACCCACATGCACTTCCTGTGTCTCTGAGGGCTTCTGAGGAGATCTGCTGCTTACTCAAGAGTGAAAGCATCAAATTAAAGTGTTTGTGCTGACAAAGGACAAATGGGAGGTTTTTTTCAGCAAACGGTGCAGGATTGTGTGGAGTTGCTCAAAGTGTCAGGAAAAATGTCTACTGGTCGACACCTCTAATGAAACATGCACATGAAATTAGAGCCCACATTTGCTTGCTGTGTTTTGACTATGCAAGCTGAGGCAAGAGAGAGAGAAGTGAAGGGAGAGAGAGAGAGAGAGAGAGAGATATAAAGAGGGGGGGGGGAAGAGAGCGAGACAGAGAGAAAGAAAGAGGGATGTCTCTCCTTTTCTCTCTTGTGTATAGATATATATTTTGTACCCTTGAAGTGGGAGTAAATTGAATATTCATGAGTGAGTGTGAATAAGTGCTCTGTCAGCCAGTGGTGTCACTGATAGATGAGGGGATGGCCGGGCTGGGGCTCAATGGCCAGCCAGGCTTCTCCACAGAGGGGTAGGGTAGGTAGGTAGGTAGGTAGGTAGGTAGGTAGGTAGGTAGGTAGGTAGGTAGGTAGGTAGGTAGGTAGGTAGGTAGGTAGGTAGGTAGGTAGGTAGGTAGGTAGGTAGGTATGAAGGTAGGTAGGTAGATAGGTAGGTACGGAGGCGGCTAACTTTGGAGATGGGATAGAAAGGTTAAGTTACTGCAACCCATTCTCCTTGCATACATTTAACTCTACTTTAAGAACCCTTGGCTGTCACACTTTCAACAGCAGGTGTAGCCTGCATTTAATATAGCCCAGTGAACGGATACATGACAGTTTCCTGACTTCTTTCTTCGGCTGGAGTCTGCAGGTCTCGTGATCAGTGAAGCTAAGAGAACAGGCCAGTGGACTCTGAATTGAGTGGTATGTCTTTTTCCCCAGACAGTTGGTCTGGAGTCTGGAGGCTCCTCTCATTTCTGGTTCCCAGGCAGTAAGTCCGTAGCCCCAAACCTTCTTTAATTCACTCTGCCAAGTTCTCACAGTTGCTGCTCAATCTCCAGTGTCCTCTCTCTCTCAGAGTTGAAGGCCGAGCCGGCCGACAAACACAGCAATGGATCATTTCCACCATAGTTCATCTCAGCCTCATACTGTATAATTTGAAATGATAATTTTATTCATGATGCTCCTTATTGGGCATGCCTGCACAGCTGGTCTGTACAAGTGGAAATGTTCTGTTGAGCGGATCAACGGGCTCCCAGGCCAATACAGAGCGATGTGTTCGACACGCTGGCCCAATGGCTCCAGTCACCAGCCAGACAGTGGCAGGGCCAGATGGCCTCCTCGTGCAGGCAGGGAGGGAGAGGGCCCACTCGGCACAGACGTCAATTCAACCTCTACTCCAAGTTGGTTCAACGTAATTTCATTGAAATGACGTGGTAACAACGTTGATTCAACCAGTGTGTGCCCAGTGGGGGAGCACTGGTGCTGAACTCAGGCAGCCCAGAGTTGGACGACTGAGAGAAATCTCCAGAGTTATTACATCCAAAACATTACAGATGGGTCTTAATGCTTCTTGATGCAATGACAAACTGGAGGATTTTGGCAGTTATGTCAAGGGGCTTTGTAGAGTATCATGAGCTCTAGCCTGATCAAATCTAATAGGTTTTAGCTTGCTCTCACTCCCAGGTGGTTTAGAGCCAATCCTCGAAACCATCCCCATTTGTAATTTGATATTAGATTAAATACAGTATGATGTCGTAGAATCATGCAAATAAGATGCTAGAATCCTAGTATATTATTCCTAAGAGCGTTGCAGGCACTTTGGAAGCCTTTAAAGGGCTAGAAATAGAGTTGCTGTGCTGCTATCAGGCTGAAAAAGAGCAGTCACAGCCCATGATACAGATGGTCCAGTGCTCCCACCCTGCCTCCCCACTTCTCTTTTATTTTCATTCCTCCATTTTGGTGATAATGTATTGGATACATGGTGTGTAATGATCCTCGAGCGCTGCTATACACACTAACAGGCATTTCTGTCAAACACATCACTATGCTCATTGATTTGTGCTGCCTTTAAAATGGGCCGTTTCCTACACATGAAGCCCTGCCATAATTGGGTCTTGCTTAAATGATTCAAAGAAGCAGCCTGGTCTCATAGACTAGAGGTAACATAGTAAATGTACATCTGGGACACTCATGATACAGTATGTTAAGTTTTGTAGGGTGGTTGGTCGAGATGGATGAATGGCCGTATAACACGAACATTTAGCAACCCATAGGTTGCAAGT
>NW_019957701.1:55081-69336 GCF_002910315.2 Salvelinus sp. IW2-2015 | reverse complement strand
ACACACACACACACACACACACACACACACACACACACATACACAAAAGAACACACACAAATATGCTCCCTGAAGTACTGAGCTACACACTTTGGTTGATAGCAACACTTACAGTTGAGTGGCTGAGTAGTTGTACAGTTCCCATTGACTAATGTGATGATTTTAGAACTTTATATGTTATAAATTACACACAAAACTATTCTTACCCATGTTATTCCCTCCATTACTCACTCATAGCCTGCCAGAATAATTTACTAGTCTTTTACAGTTTTTCTTTTCAATCACTTTGGCACATTTTTTTGATGTAAGTGGTTAATTAAAAGTAGAGTACAAAACTCTAAACTGATAACACTTGTAATTCCCCCTATCTTATGTTCCGAACCTTTGATTTGCATTCATTGGGGTTTCACACATCTTTCACCCCTGAGTTATTCATTCAAAATTGAAGTTTTCCTTGAAAAACCATGTGAACATTTCCTTTAGTCACCAATACATCAGATAGTGATAGGCTCACCATTTAGTCATTTTAAATACCATTTAATCCAATAGCAAAAACATTAAATATACACATTTCAAAACTGTTGTTTTTGAAGTGCTGAATAGAAAGAATAGTAGATGGTAAATATACTTTTTCACAGTATTTTACTAGAACTTGACATGCACAATTGTTTTGATAATTTGTTTCCAATGGCAGGCTGTGAGCATGTTGAAGAATATGTCAGTCTTACAGTTTCATTATCCTTATACAGTACATACGTAGGACAAATCATCAGAAATAGGGGTAGCCTATTGTAAAGACGTTGGCTACTGTAAAAATGTAGCACTGCGTCACGAAGTCACTTCTACGTGACTTTGTGACTCGACTGATACAGAATCGCCTGTCTCTCTGCTGGAAATGAATCAACTTACAGTGTATCAATGAAATTCAGATGATGAGTAGAAATATATTGTTATATATAAACTGGGTGGTTCGAGCCCTGAATGCTGATTGGCTGACAGCCGTGGTATATCAGACCCTATACCACGGGTTTGACAAAACATTTCTGTTTACTCCTCTAATTACATTGGTAACCAGTTTATAATAGCAATAAGGCACCTCAGGGGTTTGTGGTATATGGCCAATATACCACACCCCCTCAGGCCTTATTGCTTAAATACAACCCAGCTATTTCAGCAGTGCATTGTACACTGCACCATAATTCCAAATGGTAGTACATAGAGTCTCTTTCCACTTTGTCCTATTGAAGCACACTGGCTGACGGAGAATGATATTGTAGTATTTACAGGCACATCCATATATTATTTGTTTTTACTTTCCAATGTAAATTGATGTAAAAATATAGAATTTTACAGTGTTCAGCAGTTATCAAAAACAAAAATGTAAACGCTCCATCTAGTGGAAAGCTTTCCCAGAAGAGTGGAGGCTGTTATAGCAGCAAAGGGGGGATCAACTCCATATTAACGCCCGTGATTTTAGAATGAGATGTTCGACAAGCAGTTGCCAACATACTTTTGGTCATTTAGTGTACCTTTAAAAATATATAGGGGTGTGGATCAGAAAACCAGTCAGTATCTGGTGTGACCACCATTTGCCTCATGCAGTGCGACACATCTCCTTCAAATAGAGTTGATCAGGCTGTTGATTGTGACCTGTGGAATGTTGTCCCACTCTTCTTCAATGGTTGTGTGAAGTTACTGGATATTGTCCAGAACTGGAACACTCTGTCATGTTCGTTGTCCGTAGCTTATGCCTGCCCGTACCATAACTCCATCTCCACCATGGGGCACTCAGTTCAAAATGTTGACATCAGCAAACCGCTTGTCCACATGAAGCCATACACACTGTCTGCTATCTGCTCGGTACAGTTGAAACCGCGATTCATCTGTGAAGAGCACACTTCTCCAGTGGCCACCTTCGGTAGTGCAAACCAACAGTTACATCAGCTGTCCAGGTGGCTGATCTCAGACAATCCCTCAGGTGAAGAAGCCAGATGTAGAGGTCCTGGACTGGTCTGCGGTTGTGAGGCCAGTTGAACGTACTGTCAAATTCTCTAAAATGACATTGAGGGAGCGTCTTATGGTAGAGAAATAAACATTAAATTCTCTGGCAACAGCTCTGGTGGACATTCCTGCAGTCAGCATGTCAATTGCACGCTCCCTCAAAACTTGAGACATCTGTGGCATTGTGTTGTGTGACAAAACTGCACATTTTAGAATGGCCTTATATTGTCCTCAGCACAAGGTGCACCTGTGTAATGATCGTACTGTTTAATCAGATTATTGATATGCCACACCTGTCAAGTGGATTATTATCTTGGCAAAGGAGAAATCCTCGCTAACTCAGATGTAAACAAATTGTGCACTAAATTTGAGAGAAAAAAGCTTTTGGTGAGTATGGAAAATTGCTGGGATCTTTTTTATAATTTTGAGTAGTTTGATTAAGTGATAGTTTATTGTATTTTTAACAAATGAGACGGAAATCACATCAAAGTAAATTGAATATTGCATTTAGATTTTTGTCCTGAGAGTTGTAAAAATGTACCATAAACTTGTGAAAATTGCACCAAAGTGATTGAAAAAAATGGTAACAATATACAGTATCCCCGTTCCTCAGTCTCTGAAGAGACTGCAGTTAGGAAGCCAATGGCAGGAAGAAGACAGTGAGAATAGCGATTGGTAGGAATAAAGGAGGGCAGGTCAAATCAAATCAAACTGTATTGGTCACATTTAGCAGATGTTATTGCGAGTGTAGCGAAACGCTTGTGTTCCTAGCTCCAACAGTGCAGTAGTATCTAACAGTGCAGTTGTATCTAAAAATGATTCACAACAGTACACACAAATCTAAAAGTAAAAGAATGGAATTAAGAAAAATATAAATATTAGATTGAGCAATGTTGGAGTGGCATTGACTAAAATACAGTAGAATAGAATACAGTATACTGTATATAGTATATATATACTTACTCATCTCAGTATATACATGAGATGAGTAAAGCAGTATGTAAACATGATTTAAACATTATTAAAGTGACTAGTGTTCCATTATTAAAGTGGCCAGTGATTCCATGTCTATGTAGATAGGGCAACAGCCTCTAAGGTGCAGGGTTGCATAACCGGGTGGTAGCCGGCTAGTTGTTTTTTAGTCTCTCGGTCCCAGCTTTGATGCACCTGTACTGACCTCGCCTTCTGGATTATAGCGGGGTGAACAGGCCATGGCTCGGGTGGATGATATCCTTGATGATCTTTTAGGCCTTCCTGTGACATCGGGTGCTGTAGGTGTCCTGGAGGGCAGGTAGGTTGTCCCCGGTGATGCATTGGACAGACCGCACCACCCCCTGGAGACCCCTGCAGTTACGGGCGGTGCAGTTGCCGTACCAGACGGTGATACAGCCCGACAGGATGCTCTCAATTGTGCATCTTTAAACGTTTGTGAGGGTTTCACGGGCCAAGCCAAATTTCTTCAGCCTCCTGAGGTTTACCTTTATGCATTACCCAGTGAGAGGGCAGATGCTCCAAGGCAACGTAAACAAACGATTTCCATATTGTCCTCTTAGGAATGAGTTGCATGCTTCCTTTTAAAATCCTGGAGAGAGTGCAGAGAGAGTATAATAACAGTTTGATAAGACCAACTAAAAAACTGTCAATCCCTTATACACAGAAACACACACGCACGCACGCAAGCACACACACACACACACAAACACACATGCACACACATGCACACAAACGCGCGCACACACACACACACACGCACGCGCGCGCACACACTCACACACACACACACGCAAACACACACACACACTCACCCACACACACCTTATTGACTTCTAAAAAACTGCTTAACATCAAAATAATAATTTATTCATGTGTTAAATTTAACCCGTTCCACTCCACCTTTTCAGAGGCCAATTAGCTTTGGCTGCCTAATGAGGCTTGACAGCATGAACAATCCACATAATTAACACTAATGCCAACAATAAACTGCTGACACCCAGCTTTGTGTACAGTTCATATACAAACCCATACTGTTGTCGTGTCTGGACTATCATTACATGTGAAGACTTATTTATATCAAATCAGTTCTCTAGGTTTAATTATTACGTGATTAAACTAATCATGTAAACATTAATTAACTAGGAAGTCGGGGCACCACGGAAAATGTTGAGATTACAAAGTTATATTTTTCCGAATATAACTCTTCAGATATTTTAATATCTGATCAATTAGTCTTCTATTAATGAATTATTAATTGTTATCTCATTAGTCTCATTCAAAACGTCGTAAAATTATTGGTTCTGCATGAACCCTAGTTTCCATAATGAATCAGCTACTGTATATACAAATTTGCTTAATTATTTATTTACTAACTAAATAATCACAGAAATACATAACAAACAAACAGTAGATGTTGGTTACTAATAATGATAGAAAATTTCCTAGTGGGCTAAGCTGATATGACGGCTTGGTACAGTAGACAAAGGAAAGGGGTGGGGACTGAGAAAGAGCGGGAAAGACAAAATGAATTCACTACTCACAGTGGATAATTGTACTCATTGACATGCTAATACTTTGCACATGAACGGCCACTCATTCTTAAAGAAATTCCATTGAACAAATTTATGCCTGTATGTCGTTGTTGTCTCTCCGTTGAAAACACTCGATCGTCCCGTTTTCCAGAAGTCACAATGTCTTTCTTGATTGTAGGTGGTTAGAATGAATACTTCAGAGTACCATTCGGAAATGTTCTCATAGAATAGATGCTCCGGCGGTTGTTGGTATTCTCGTTCTAGGTTTAAGTCATTTCTAGCTGCAGACTAGTAATTTGTGTTGTCTAGAATTTGCTCCTTCTGTAGTGAATCGATAGTCTCCGAATTTAACCATTTCTAGCCATGTAGTCAACACTACAGCTGTATTGTCTCCGTGGCCTAAAGAATCGTAGCCATTCCAATGTGGGGACGACGTCCCGGTGTTCTCTGACTTCTTAACCATTCGAGACGTCCGGCTTACCGTGGGTCTCTTTGGCATGAAATGTACATTTCGTCCCAGGTGGTTTTATACTCTGGTTTAGAAAAAGGGCGGTTCCATGACACCGACGTAATGTCTATGCTCACGTGGGCGTGGCCATTGATTTGCTTAACTTTATATGAAAACCCATACTCTCATACAGAAGGTTAACATCACATTACATTGTTTCACAAATAGTTTCATGTTTAATCACATACGTTTCACAATATTTAGATATAAACCTTGACAACTGGGGAAATGTACACTTTAAGAGATACAGTTATGTGTGTTTCCTGTCCTTCATGAGATCCCCAAATGAAACAGCCTCGTCATGACTGTACAATGAGCCCGTCCTCCTATAGCTCCTCCCACCAGCCTCCAACGTATTTAACAATTCACTAACTAAACTGCAGTGTATCCAGGGCATGGTATGGATCACATTTACTTTTCTCTGACAGGGAGCGTGTACAGATTTGTCAGCCTACTGAGCGGTGTGTATGTTTGAGGAGTGTGAGGAGTGAGTCTGCGGTCCGTGGAGAGGTGGTGTGTCTGTGTTGACATGTGTCCAACAGCATGACCTGCTCCTGGGCCTGTCTCTCACACTCCACTGACCAGGCTCCCCTGAGTCCATACATAATGGAGCAGGCCACAGACACACACCACCCTGCATAATAATCTGCACTGCACTGGCTTCCATGGCCTTAGACACACACAAACACCTACGCACACACAGGTATGCACACACACACATACATGCGCAGAGAGACAGAGACACACATGATACCCTTCATGATAATCCCTACAGTGTTGATCAGTACTAGTGGAGCAACAAAGTCATTGATGCCATTCACTACAGTATAGGAGATGTGAGCTATAACATATATATTTGACAAATACTAACCTCTCTCCTGCACTAGCATTGGCCTCAACATACTTGTAGAGCAGCACACTGGCCTTACTTTGGCAATCCTGACCTTTACAAAAAGTCCCCCTGATACATTGTTGCAGTACTACGCTTCCAATGGTCCTGATGAAAAATGGCTATGTTGTGTACTGAACAATTATCCATGCAATGCAAAGCACACAACTAACAAAAACCAGAGCAGAAACTCTCCAGTCACATACAGGGTAGTACACAGACTGTCATTATACTTCATAGAGGCCTTGCTGGTTGTGTTGTGGCCTTCATTAAGCCTCTCATTTAGGCTGTGGGTCCCTCTGCTGCCCTTTACTGTGTGGCACCATGGTGCTCAGAGAGGGAGTATACAGGATACTGCACCCCTAACAAAGAGCTTCATTTGGGGGGTGTAAAGACGAGCTGTCAGAGGTGATGCAATGGGGGTGTGAGTGGTGAGGAAGGGGCTTCATTATGAATGGTACTTCATGGCCATTACTGTTAATAAGCCCTGGGCCAGGGTTTGATTCCCTTAGGCTTAATTCCTATGTCCATACTACTGTAGCGATCCACATGAAGTAATGTATTGGGCATGCATTGCAATTATCATCCTAGTTTGGTTATTGGAACAGTAGTCTGTGAGAGGATGTTGGGTTGCCATTTCCCCTTCACCTGCATGTTCAATCACAGTCCACACCTCCTAGCGGAGCAAGATTATGATCACTTTATTGATCCAACCAAATTTTTACTTCCGCTTTTAACCCATCCCGAGTGTTGGAGAGGTGCGGGGGCTGCCACAATGGGCACCCGAGGAGCTGTTGTTGTCGGGGGTTAAAGGGATACTTCAGGATTTTGTCGTGAAGTTTAAAGGAAGTTGCTAACTAGCGTTAGCGCAATTGCTAACTAGCTAACCTCTATGGTAACGGCTACTATGCTAGTTAGCATTGGCTCGCAAAACTACCTCTAACTTCCTTCATATTGGAGGCAGAGACATAAAAATGCTATCCACAAGTTCATTCAGGGAAGTAGATAAAGAGCTTCACTTCCAAAATGTATCCCTTTAACCTATTACTGCAGTGGGCCAAATCATGGTCACACAGAGTATTTGTTGATAGTCTTAAACACCTCACACACATGGTTATGGGCTTAAAAAAACATGTACCATGTTTATAGAGTTTAAATGTATATATTTGTTTGTTTGCAAGCCAATATTACACTTTATATACATCATAGAAGACTGAAATATAACAGAACTGTTTAACATAGACACACCAGATTTTAGGCATTTAAAAAATTATGTTTATTAATTATGAAAAATATTCCTATAATTCCACCCATGAGGCTACTAGACTGCAGGAAAGGGCTATGTGCTTTGCTCAAAGGCACACCGGCATCTTGGATTTGATACTATCAACCCTACGGTTGCCAGCTCTCTTCCCGACAGATTTTTCAAGTTGGACCCGGGATTCAAACTGACAAGCCTCTGGTTGATGGCTCACCTCTCTAACCGCTAGGCTACCTGCCACCCATACTGGACATCTATGGTACTAAACACACTGCCACAGTGCCTTGTGGCACCACATCACATTGGCCTCACCATAATCAGTGTAGAGGACCAATCCTCCATTCTGTTCCAGTGAAGGACACAACCTCAGGCAGCTGTATCTGAATATTCCCCTGATCACTGTGTCCTTGGATTTGGACTTGTGTTGCTCAAAATAGACTGTAAAAAAACAATGTGAATAATTAATAAAAAAGACAAAAAAGAAAGCGAAAAGTTGAAAAGCAGGCTACACTTTGCCTCTTGAACATCAATAGTGTGGTTCTGTATCCCCTCCTCCTCTCCATCCAGGGCATGGAGATGGGGGGAGCAGATCAGAGAACTGTGCCCAGAGAGGGCTCAGCCTGCTGGGGGCAATGCTTCTGGCAAACCCTCTTAACCCTCCTCTGACCTGAGGAGCACCACAGCTCCTCCACGCTCCAGACAGTGGGCAGAGAACACAGCTCGCATACTAATGCACTTAGTCTGAGGAAACTATTGTACATGTCCAATGAAACTCCGAATGAAAGAATTAAACGTGACTCATTGCTTAGTTTCTATTATATTACATTCTAAAAGTTGTGACAAATGTTGTTTGATTGTCTTTAGCGGTATGAATACTCATTACGGATGTATAAATTGGCAACCATTTCAAATCAAATCAAATGTATTTGTCACATGCTTCCTGAACAGGTGTGGACTAACAGTGAAATGCTTACTTACTGGTCCATCCCAACAATACAGAGAGAAAAATGAAAAAATAATACAAAGATAATAACACAAAGAATAAATACACAATGAGCTATACACATGGGGTACGAAATAATTGAGTTAGATATACATATAGGTAGGGCTAAAGTCAAAGGGGGGTCAATGCAGGTAGTCCGGGAACCTACTTGGGTGGCTGGAGACTTCTTCTACTCCTTTTTAGAGTCTTCTTCTGACACCGCCTGGTATAGAGGTCCTAGATGACTGGGAGCTCGGCCCAGTGATGTAGTGGGCTGTACGCACTACCCTCCGTGGTGCATTATGGTCAGATGCCTATCAGTTTCCATAGTCCACTATCAGCTCCTTTGTCTTGCTGACGTTGAGGGAAAGGTTCTTGTCCTGGTACCCCACTGCCAGGTCACTGACCTCCTCCCTTTAGGCTGTCTCATCATCGTCCGTGATCAGGCCTACCACCGTCGTGTCGTCAGCAAACTTAATGATGGTCTTGAAGTTGAGCGTGGCCACACATCAGTGGGTGAAAAGGGTGTACAGGAGGGGACTTAGCACCTGAGAGGCAACCACGTTGAGGGTCAGGTTGGCGGATGTTTCGTTGCCTACCTTCACCACCTGAAGGAGGCCCGTCAGGAAGTCCAGGATCCAGTTGCAGAGGGAGGTGTTCAGTCCCAGGGTCATGAGCTTAGTGATTAGCTTGGAGGGAACTATGGTGTTGAACACTGAGCTGCAGTCAATGAACATCATTTTCACATAGGTGTTCCTCTTATCCAGGTGGGAGAGGTGACTAATGTGACTAATAAAATTGTGACGAATAAAACGAATAAAATTTGATTTGATGTGACTAGTACGAATTGATTTGAACATATTCCAGTCTGTGCTAGCGAAACAGTCCTGTAGCTTAGCATCCGCTTCACGGGCCTTTTCTGCACTGAGCGTGTCACTGGTACTTCCTGTTTGAGTTTTCTGTTGGAAGCAGGAATCAGGAGGATAGAGTTAGGGTCAGATTTGTAAAGGGAGACCCGTGTGTTTCTGTGTGTGGAGTAAAGGTGATCCAGACAGTGGTGGGCCGTCAGGGCCAGCAAGGCCTTCTCTGCTGGCCTAAACATCATCAGAATATATATATTTTTTAAATATATTTTCCCACAAATATGTATTAAATTATTCCCCAGAGTAAGAGTTATACTCTTCATTTCATAGCTTTCCTCTTGGTTGCAKTGCTTCCAGCCCCGGGTTGAGATTTGGAGGGCTGGTCTTTATGTTAGATCTTTTATCCAATCATATTCAGCCATCATGTGTTGCCAGGGGTCTAAAATCTGCCCTCAGGCCTTCAGAATCAACAGTGCGGGCGCTTGTAGCATAAAGTGAATGGAAATGAAAATTTAGTGTCAACCAATCAGCTTTAGAGTTGGCTATTGTACGCCTGCTGGCTGGCTCCAGTGTTACACAGGAGCCAGCTAGCAGGCGTAGTGCGTGCACGTCTTTTGATTGGATTACCAATATTGAAAGGCAGGTCCTATGGGCAGGTCTATGCAGAACATCAGAATTAGGAAACTGAATTTGATAAACAAATTAATTTGCGTACTACTAAGCTGTTTTTTCAACCCACAATGGCGGAAGGAGGAGTAGATATCGATTTGGTCGAGGATATAATTATAACGCCATTCTCAAGACAAACTTTTCAAGAAAAGTTAGACATTGTAAGGAGAGGTCACCCGACGCCAACGCTACAAAGCCTGTCACAGGGGTTCGTTCACCACTTTCAAAGTTCCAACTACGAGCGCTATGGCTCCGAGAAGCACTGCAAACTGTACTGCTGGGAATGCCTATTATTTGCAAGTGATCGATTTGGTGTTTGGAGCCACACTGGCTTTGGCAAAACTTGGTTGTCTAACCAAGGCAGCAACGAGCACCAAAGTACGGCTGGGCACTTACAAGCAATGGTGCTTTTGAAAACTTTTGGGGACACACCGGGCAACGGAGCTGCACAATGAAAAGGTGAAGAAAAATAGGGAAATATTGAAAAGACTCATTGATTGTGTCATGTTTTTGAGTAAACACTGTTTATCTAAAAATGTCAACTTTTGTCAATTTAAGGTGACGCAACGCTGGTTATACTGCGTTTCTGTCTAAATGTTAATGTCTAGAGCCATGGCATCATAATGATGGTAATAAGAGGTGGATTAATTCGGGTGGGACTGTGTAGGACCTCACTGAAGGCCCAGGCCAGGCCACGGCACGCCATGGATCCAGAGTTGTGTCGTCTCTAACTGCACATTGATATGCCTGACAATGTACATGATTTAGGTTGTGGGTCATAATCTTCTTTCTTGAATACAACTGACGACAACTGAAAACAAGCATGTTTTACTGTTTTATTCGAGCAGTGGACAAAGGCTTGTTTTGATTGTATCGTACACAATACCACCGTTTTGTCTGAGTATTGATAGCAGCTGTAGCTGTCCCATGCTGCTCTAATGAGGATGGGTCTTAGGTGTGGCGGTGTGGGGCCTGCTGGCCCCTGTGCCCTTGTGGCAGGGCAGGGGTCTCTGACCTGTGGGGTTTGTCCTCTGTGAAATGCCACCGAGCTCCAGAGACCTTTCCACCAGTCTGACTTAGGGAATCAATGAGGGCTCGCTCACTGAGCTGCTGTCTCACTGCCACGCTGGGATACACTATCGACTGCTGAGCATAGCTACTGCTGAAAACAGCACTGCACTGGCAGGCAGTCAGGAACACTCCACATCAGTCCAGAAGCACACACCTCGGGAAAACATTTTGAGATTTCAACCATTAACTGACTTGACTAGGAGACAAAAAGCTAGGATGCAGTAAGATGTGAGTACACCATTGTGCAGGACAGAACGTTGACTATAATGAGCTTTGTATATGCATGCCCTATATCTGTATCTGTGTTTGAGTGTGTACCACAACATGTTAAGTGTGAAAAGTGCATCTAAGTGGTGTGTGTGTGTGTGTGGTGTGTGTGTGTGTGTGTGTGTGTGGTGTGTGTGGTGTGTGTGTGTGGTGTGTGTGTGTGTGGGGTTGGTGTGTGTGTGTGTGTGTGTGTGTGTGTGTGTGTGTGTGTGTGTGTGTGTCTGTATTTATGAGTAGTGTAATACTGTTGTTAAAGGCTGTGTTTCCCAGCTCGGCACACACACTGCACTGTGCATGTCAATGACTGTAGAGTACAGCTGCCTTATGGTGAGGTCACTGCTCAGATGGCCTGTTCAGCTCGTATATGACAGGCCTGGCCCTGTACACCTCTCCAAGAGGGCAGGAGGGAGGCCAGCACAGGACCACACAACCACCCTCCACGTTCACCTCCCTACTCGAATCCCACGCCCCCCTAACACCCCCGCGCTGCCTGTGAAGTTCAGGAGGAGAGCATCCCACTCCAGCGGACTTCAGTGAACCTCCTCTTCTCACTGATACTGAGCCAACGCCTGCCTGCCTAGCCAGGCGCATCGTCAATTTCATGTTTGGGCTGCCCACATTGATTTTAATGCAGGTTCATGGATCTTCCTCCATTTCAGTGGTACAGTGGGAAGCAGGAAAATGGCCTCTGACAGTTTCAGCGATACAGAGATACATGGAGGGCTCTCAGCCCCCTCCAGCAATCCTCACTTCCACTGTACTCGCAACTCAACACCCCTCTCCCACCACATCACTACAACTACAACACATAGACTCAACAGCTTACAAGCATATGGTCCACATCCAACATCCAAACCTCCCATCAGCTTTTTTTTTTAACAATCCCTGTTGTTCCCTTTACAAACACATGTAACCTGAGCCTCTCTCTCTCTCGTTGTCTCCACTGCGACTTGTAAAAGTGGCAGAAATGTCACCTACTTCATTTGTGCAGCAGTAAAAGCCAAGCTGCCTGGGGAGCCGTCAGCGCAGCAGAGACGAGCAGCAGATGTAGCGCCATCGATCTGACAAGTTATTAAAGAGGAGCAGAGGCAGGAGGCGGGATCAAGAGCATGACACTGACAACCTGAGGGGCCAGCATCTCTCTCTCTCTCCCTATTTCTGTCTCTCTGCTTCTCTCTCTCTCTCTCTCTGTGTGTCTCTGCCTCTCTCTCTTTCTGTGTCTCTGCTTCTCTTCGCCTTCTCTTTGTTTCTTTGCCTCTTTGCCGCTCTCTCGCTCTTGCTCTCCCATGCACTTTCGATCCCCCGTCTTTTTTCTGTTCATTTCCACCTTCGCTTAATCTCTCCTTGTGCCATCGACAATAAGACACAGAGATCTCCCATTAGCCTGTTAACACTCTAAAGGTTATAATGTTTGCCAGTCCAGATTATGTACAAATCAAGCCTAAACAAATCAAGGTTATTTCCATTTTTCAGGGCCATTCCCATGGTAATCTTTCACATGTCTTAACAATTCATTCCATAAATAAATAAAACATTGTTTGAAACTAATTATTTTCAGATTACTCCCATGTATTGTGCTGTTGTGTTCTCATCCTCTGTAGTTGTCTCACTTTATACTGTAGTAACAAGATATTGTTGTGCACAGCCGGACGACAATGAAATGTGTCGTTTATAGCCATGTGGGGTGAGTTATAAACCAGATAAAATATCAATGGTGGAAATGTCCTCCATATCACGACAATAAAGAACACATTTGGGAGCACCAACAGTGAGAAGGCATTCGTCACTATGTCAGTCCTTACGGTAACGGGACCTTTGGCCAGTGAATCCTACCATGGAAAAGAATTTGAGTGTGACACTCAGTATGACCGGGCGAAATGATACTAAGTATGGACATCACATACATGCATGTACAAGACAGCATGTTATTAGCTGCAGCTGTTATTATGTCGAGCCTTTTTAATCTATGCTCAACCTCACAGTCATTACTAAAAACCTAAGCATGTACATGTGGCCAATTTTGATTAGCCTCTTTTCAAATGAACCCACCAATTGCAGAGCAGAGCAGAGCAGGCAGAGAGAGAGAGAATCCTGTGAGCTCTTGCCAGACTATGTATATCATACACCTGTCAGCCAGACAGGTAGGAGGGACAGACAAGGTGGGGGGTTATGGCCCCAGACAGATGAATAGCCCACTTGATTGATGCTGCCCTTTGTGCACATCTCTGTGTTCGTGTTGTGTCTGACATGAGTCTGTTTCACTGTAACGTGTGATCACAGGAAAAGGGCACCGTGGGCTGCCCGGCTCCCCCGGTCTCTCTCGCACTATCATCAACAGGAGTGAATCAAACCTGACAACAAACATACACACACTTAAGTCAGCTGTTATTCATGTGATTGAGAGAGGACGAGAGAGAGAGATCCATGCTTGAGATAGAAGGGAGAGTGATGCGAGAGAGAGAGAGAGAGAGAGAGAGAGAGAGAGAGAGAAGAGAGAGAGAGAAGAGAGAGAGAGAGAGAGAGAGAGAGAGAAAGAGAGAGAGAGGAGAGATGAGAGAAGAGAGAGAGAGAGACAGAGACAGAAGAGAGACAGAGAGACAGAGAGAGAGAGAGGAGAGAGAGAGAGAAGAGAGAAGAGAGAGAGGAGAAGAGAGAGAGAGAGAGAGAGAGAGAGAGAGAGAGAGAGAGAGAGAGAGAGAGAGAGGAGAGAGAGAGAGAGAGAGAGAGGGAGAGAGAGAGAGAGAGAGAGAGAGAGAGAGAGAGAGAGAGAAGAGAGAGAGAGAGAGAGAGAGAGAGAGAGGGAGAGAGAGAGAGAGAGAGGAGAGTGTGGGATGTGAGGGAGACGGCTCAGCTCAGTAGATTCTATTGTAGTGACTGAGGTGAAGCACTAGTTAAAGACATAGGGAGACAGTGTTATATCTGAACTGTCTTCCATGCCTGTCTGCACCAATCCCCAGCAGAGCCATCTATCTCTAGCTTAGGTAGGTAGAACACTTGAGGTAATTAGTTGCTCAAAGACTATTGAGAGAGAAGGAGGTTCCACCAAAGCAGGCAACCCCACGAGTGACACAGCCCTCCACAGAGTAAGTGGCTGCTGATGACAGTACTTCAGCCTCAGAGAGAGAGGCTGAGACAGAGGCTAGCGAGGTCATGAGATCAACTGCAATTGGAGCGAGAGAGGAGGCTGTGTTGAACTAACATGACAATCTTTCTCTTTCC
>NW_019957701.1:7655-51084 GCF_002910315.2 Salvelinus sp. IW2-2015 | reverse complement strand
CAAGGTGCAGCGTGGTCAGCGTACATTTTCTCTTTATTTTAGAACTGACGCCGACAAAACAATAAACAATACAAAACAAACCGTGAAGCTCAAAGGCTATGTGCCCTAAACAAAGTCAACTTCCCACAAAGACAGGTGGGAAAAAAGGCTACCTAAGTATGGTTCCCAATCAGAGACAACGATAGACAGCTGTCCCTGATTGAGAACCAACCCAGCCAAAACATTGAAATAGAAAATCATAGAAACACAAAACATAGAATGCCCACCCCAACTCACGCCCTGACCAAACCAAAATAGAGACATAAAAAGGATCTCTAAGGTCAGGGCGTGACACATCTATAATGAACATTCATACTGATCTCTCACAAGCCTTAACGATGTGCATGAATACATAGAACTACACATTTGTTTCAACATAATTATTTGAAGATTATTCCCATGTATTATGCTTGCTTCTGATTCTCTGCTTTGTCTCACTTGTTACTGTAGTAACCAGATATTGTTGTGCACAGCGGGACAACAATGAAATCTGTCTTTATATGCCTTATGGGATGACTTATAAACCTGATCAAATATCAAAGGTGGAAATGTCCTCCATATCAAGGCAATAAAGAACACAGTTGGGAGCATGAAATAGTGTGAAGGCATTCATCACTATTCTAGTCTTTCCAGTACCTGGACCCTTGGCCAGTAAACACCACCATGGAAAAGGTTTCCAGTGTGACGGGGAGAAATCATTCTAGTAGAGACATCACATACATGTACAATACAATATGTTATTATCTTAATTTACATAATTTTGAGCTTTTAAAATCTATGCTCAAAATAAAAATCTGTGCTACATTACTAAAAACACATAAGCACATACATGTATCCAGTTTTGGTTTGGTCCTTTTCAAATCAACCCAGCGGCTTTGGCACAATTGCAGAACAGAACAGGGAGAGTGAGGCTCCTGTGAGCTCTTGCCAGGTTATGTTTATCATCCACCTGTCAGCCAGACAGGTAGGAGGGACAGACGAAGTGGGGGTTATGGCCCCAGACAGATGTATAGCCCACTTGATTGATGCTGCCCTTTGTGCACATTGCCGTGTTGCTGCTGTGTCTGACATGAGTCTGTTCCGCTGTAATGTGTGATCACATTAAAAGGGCACTGTGGGCTCTGATCATCATTTTGCCTGGCTCCCCCTGGTCTTTCTCGCACCATCATCAACAGGAGTGAATCAAACCTGACACCAAGCACACACACACACACATGCACGCTGTACATCGTGATGATAGAGAGGGGAGATAAACTGTGGTATGGGAGAGAGATGGCTTAGGTGCAGTAGATCTACTGTGAGTGACTGAGGTGAAGCACTAGTTAAAGACGGAGGGAGTGCGATGTAGTGTAGTGTAGTATATCTGAACTGTCTGCTAGATGCCTGTCCACACCAATCCCCAGCAGAGCCATCTATCTCTAGCTAGGTAGGTAGAACACTTGAGGTAATTAGTGCTCAAAGACTATTGAGAGAGAAGGAGGTTCCCACAAAGCAGGCAACCCCAGAGTGACACAGCCCTCCACAGAGTAAGTGGCTGCTGATGACAGTACTTCAGCCTCAGAGAGAGAGGCTGAGACAGAGGCTAGGAGGTCATGAGATCAACTGCAATGGAGCGAGAGAGGAGGCTGTTGGAACTAACATGACATACTGTATATCAAAAACAATTCACACACACGTAGATATGCATCGATGCATTAAAATATCAGATATTGTCATTTATTTATACATTTTACAAGTAAACCGCCCACCGTCAATTTGTGTACATGTGTAGTTATCCTACAAAACCCTTTCGAAACATTTAGGTCCGTCCCTCCATGCGATCCTTCATAGTGAGTGTATGGGGCAAGAGGGGCTGATATGATGATGAAGCCTGATATTGACACTGTTTGTGATTGCACTAATCCCTGGTGCCTGGGAATGGGAGAGCGCGGCCGTGGGATGTGTTTAAGGCTCCTGTCCGCCTGCCATGTTGGACGTAATGTTGGGTGACACTCAGACACCCTGGCTGATTTGTTTTGGCACTGCGAAGATCCCAGCTGTGCATTTACATATGCAATGACCCAGATTAGCATCCCCCCCTCACACTCCATCAACACTGATTAGAGCAGGCTCGTTAAATACACTGCATGCTCGGCCCTGCCCACCCCGTGTGACCAGCCCTCTCTCTCTCCTCATGTCACAGAGTCACACACACTACTCTCCTGATATCACACACACCTCCTAATGTCACCCTGACCTCTGCAGAAGAGACAACCCACCACTAACCGGCTGTTGACAGCACTCAGCACACACTGGAAAAACTTCTGCAACATTGTCAAATCCACACTCTAATACAATACTTGACTATAACTCATAGCTTAGCTAAGTCTTTTGTTTTCAAACAAGGTGCGAAACTGGGGTCTGGTTTGGAGTTGTCCAATCGGACAATAGTAGTTTATCATATAACCTATTAAAGTTGCAGTCCACTACAGCCCCTCAGTGGATCAGGAGCATGGAGTGGGCAGTGGGTACACAGAGCTGAAAGAGAGAGGGGGAGTTTAAGCAGGGAGGGAGTGAGATTACTACTTGTCACCAGCAGCATATGCTCCCTTTCACTGACTAATTGCACTTTATTATAATGTAATTACAAAGTCTGTGTGCAGTCAGTGTGTGTGTGTGATGACTAAAATAAGCCCAGGCTCTCCAACAGGATCCAACCCTGCACTCCACACAGTAATTGCCCTCTCAGCGTTGATGAATGAGGAGATGATTAACCTTCATTCCCAAACAGCAACTGGGCATTAGCAGGGAATGCATTATGGGGAGTGGATGTGACTAAATGACTTAACATGGTAAATTGGGTGTGTCTGAAGAGGTTCTGGTGATGAGCTAGCTATTAGCTCAAGGCACTTTTCTACCACCGCCAATGATCATCTATTATGACCTTTCACTTCAAAGTGCTCATAGATAGCAACATGTCGATACTCATAAAAACGGAAAAACACACACTGCTACTGAAAAAAAGCCTAGGCTATACAGGTATGTCACGCCTGTCCCCGCTCCCCCTCATTACACACACCTGTCACCATCATTACTTGCATCTCCCCGTGTCATCATTATTGTTGTAATGTTGTTTTGTTCCCCCTGTGTCACGTTCCTGACCTTATTTTCCTTTGTTTAGCTTTGTTTAGTTGGTCAGGACGTGAGCTGGTTGGGCAGTCTATGTTATTTGTTTCTTGTGTAGGTTCATTTGTTAATTAGCCTTATATGGTTCATAATCAGGGGCAGGTGTTTGACGTTTCCTCTAATTGAGAACCATATTAAGGTAGGCTGTTCACACCGTTTGTTTGTGGGTGATTGTCTTCCGTGTCAGTGTATGTACCACACGGGACTGTTTCGTTTGTCTAGTCTGTTCCTGTTCGTGCGTTCTTCGTGTTCTGTAAGTTCTCATGTTCAGGTCGGTCTACGTCGTTTTGTTATTTTGTAATTTATCAAGTGTGTTTCGTGTTCGTCTTGTTTGAATAAATTCATCATGTATTCCACACAAGCTGCGTTTTGGTCCGATCCATGCTCCTCCTCAGACGAGGAGGAGAACATTCATTACACCCTGTCCAAACGCTGTCCGTGTTTTGTTTGATGTCCGTTTTCCATTAAATGTTCACTCCCTGTCCTTGCTTCTCGTCTCCCAGTTTCGATCCTTACAAGGTAATTGTTGAATTCACCTTTTTTTGCTCTATAACTGCTTCTTATCCATTCATATGTGCTCGCTGCCCAGGAAAAGGGGACAATTTTGAACGCATAAGCAAAATGTAGAATAATTAGAACAAAAACTTAACTTGCATGGCAGTAAATATGATGACGTTGCAAGCTTGTCTTTTGCAGACAAAGTTATGATCCACTTTTTGATGAAGCAGTAAAAACAGGACACTGTGAGAGCATTTCTAGCTGTGTGGCTCGGGATCCAGTACACACTCTATTGTCTTAGTCCTCCACTCTCCACTGACACACACAACACACCACCTAGCCCTCCAGACAGGAGACACACAACACACCACCTAGCCCTCCAGACAGGGAGACACACAACACACCACCTAGCCCTCCAGACAGGAAAACCACAAACACACCAACCTAGCCCTCCAGACAGAGACCACACAACACACCACCTAGCCCTCCAGACAGGAGACACACAACAACACCACCTAGCCTCAGACAGGGAGACACACAACACACCACCTAGCCCTCCAGACAGGAGACACACACACACCACCTAGCCCTCCAGACAGGAGACACACATCACACCACCTAGCCCTCCAGACAGGAGACACACAACACACCACCTAGCCCTCCAGACAGGAGACACCACAACACACCACCTAGCCCTACAGACAGGAGACACACAACACACCACCTAGCCCTCCAGACAGGAGACACACAACACACCACCTAGCCCTCCAGACAGGAGACACACAACACACCACCTAGCCCTCCAGACAGGAAACACACAACACACCACCTAGCCCTCCAGACAGGAGACACACATCACACCACCTGCCCTCCAGACAGGAGGAACACACATCACACCACCTAGCCCTCCAGACAGGAGACACACATCACACCACCTAGCCCTCCACTCTCCACTGACACACACAACACACCAACCTACCCTCCAGACAGGAGACACACATCACACCACCTAGCCCTCCAGACAGGAGACACACATCACACCACCTAGCCCTCCAGACAGGAGACACACATCACACCACCTAGCCCTCCAGACAGGAGACACACATCACACCACTAGCCCTCCAGACAGGAGACACACATACACACCACTAGCCCTCCACTCTCCACTGACACACAACAACACACCACCTAGCCCTCCAGACAGGAAAACACACTACACACCACTAGCCCTTCAGACAGGAGACACCACAACACCACCACCTAGCCCTCCAGACAGGAAACACACATCACACCACCTAGCCCTCCAGACAGGAAACACACAACACACCACCTAGCCCTCCAGACAGGAGACACACAACACACCACCTAGCCCTCCAGACAGGAGACACACAACACAAAGGGAACAACAGGAGACAGGATGCATGTGGGTAAAATGTTGACAGTCTTAATAGTGTGTTCAGGAAGAGAGGGTTGACAGTGCTAAAAGTGTGTGTGTGCGTGTTCCCACGTATGCATGTGTGTATGTGTGTGTGTCTGTGTGTGAGATGACTAAAGATGTGGCAGTGTTAAGGCTATGTGTTTAGGTTATGTGTTAAGGCTAAGTGTTAAGGCTATGTGAAGAGACGATTGGAGCAACAATGCTGTTAAATCTGGTCCTTTTGAAACTTTGTTTGCAAAATATGACTTCTTCTTCTCTTGCCTGTAGCCGATCATATTTCTGCCTATACGGAATAATTTTTTGCTTCATATACAGAAAACGAAGAAATATTGGACATAGCTCATTATACTGTTGTTTGTGTTTATCCAAGTAACCCATTAAACCTTGGAGTGGGGTTATCTTAACTCAGTGCATGTTGGTAATGTGGTCTTAGTCATTGGAAGAGGCTACTCATTACTCTTTAATGTGCTGAATAAGCATTTTACTGGCCCAATGTTCGCTGCCTGCTATTGTTCACATTGTTGTGAATGCAGCACTTTCTTACTTGCTGTTAGATGAACCCACCAGAGTTGCTGTGCCATGTATACGCTCTACACAGCCTCTTGCCTTAGGATACGCATGCAGTCTGCAATAACAAGGAGTGCTGGAGGGATGGAGTGCTCTCTGTAAATCACCACAGGATCTAAGACAGACAAAGGTACACAAAGTTCAAGTGATCTGAAAGCCGTTATGAAGGATCTATAATGGGTCATGTGACATGGGGCCGACAAGCATTTTGCTACACTCGCATTAACATCTGCTAACCATGTGTATGTGACCAATACAATTTGATTTGATGAACATAAGCAGTCAATGAGCTCCATTTTACACAAAGTGTGTAGAGATTACATTACAGACAGTGAGGTGTGTGTGTAGAGATTACATTACAGACGGTGAGGTGTGTGTGCAGAGATTACATTACAKACGGTGAGGTGTGTGTGCAGAGATTACATTACAGACGGTGAGGTGTGTGTGCAGAGATTACATTACAGACGGTGAGGTGTGTGTGCAGAGATTACATTACAGACTGTGTGAGGTGTGTGTGCAGTGCAGCTAATCACTAATCACACAGGGCCTCTCACAAAGTCAGTGCAATTCAGATCAGGTGACAAAGCATCAGATATGCATAGATGGTAGAAAGCAGTGTACTGTGGGGGACGTTGGGGGACGTTGGGTCGTTGGTATTCCAGTGGCTCCTGCAGTCAAAGGTGGCAGATAGAGGCAGGACTGAAACAGCCCAGCAGACCCAAGGCAGCTTACTGGGATAGTGAAGGAGCCCAGTCGCCAGGCTTAGACAGGCTCAACACAAGGCTCAACTCATCACACGCCTGTCAGACAGACACCTGCCTGGCCTGCCACAGTGCAGGAAACACACACACACACACACACGCACGCACGCACGCACGCACACGCACACGCAGCAGACCTCAACCAGACAATTCCAACACACTCACATTGAACGATTCTTCCAGTGCAATTGATCCATTATGCATAAGGACACTTTCTCTGATTACACTTCCACATGCATGTTGGTGTGTGCACATTCCGGCGGATCGCTTTCAGAGATGTATCCTGAATGTGAGAGGACCTGGCACAGCTCTGCACACACAGCTTGCTCATGTCACATTCAATTATGGCGCTTCCCATTTTTATGAGACAGTAATTGAGCCGGGGGCACTTCCTCTATTTAAAACCACAGGAGCTCTGTATTTCACACTGCATCCCTTGAAAGCTCCATCTCTGTGGCAGATTTCCACCAGCAGGACCCTCTCTCTGGGACGTGGTGGGGGGGGGGTGCTCCAGTCAATGATGGGTAGCCCAAAACCCAACACCATTTAGGTATTAGATTAAACTGCATGCCATCCCAACATCCAGGGACCTTAAGAACTTCCCAGAACGCTGGGACAGAGTGGTCAAAGGCAAAGAGAGAAGGTAGGGTGAACGTCTTCCATCACAATGAATGAAAGAGTACATTTTGTAATGCAAGTTGCTCAAAAGTCACCAGTTTGTCAGGCTTTCCCTGCTCTACTAATATACACTGAACAAAAATATAAACGCAACATGCAACAATTTCAAAGATTTTACTGAGTTACAGTTCATACTGTACAGTACACGGAAACCAGTAAAATGAAATAAATTCATTTTGGATTTCACATGTCTGGGAATACAGATATGCATCTGTTGGTCAGATTCCTTTTAAAAAAGGTAGGGGTGTGGATCAGAAAACCAGTCTGTATCTAGTGTGACCACCGTTTGCCTCATGCAGAGCGACACATCTCCTTCGCATAGATTTGATCAGGCTGTTGATTGTGGTACTATGGAATGTTGTCCCACTCCTCTTCAATGGCTGTGCAAAGTTGCTGGATATTGGCAGGAACTGGCAAACATGCTCAATAGGTGACATGTCTGGTGAGTATGCAGGCCATGGAAGAACTGGGACATTTTCAGCTTCCAGGAATTGTGAACAGATCTTTGCGACATGGGGCCATGCATTATCATGCTGAAACATGAGGTGACGGTCGGTGGATGAATGGCACAACAATGGGCCTCAGGATCTGATCACGATATCTCTGTGCATTCAAATTGCAATCGATAAATTGCAGTTGTGTTCATTGTCCGTAGCTTATGCCTGCCCATTCCATAACCCCACCGCCACCATGGGGCACTCTGTTCACAATGTTGACATCAGCAAACCGCTCGCCCACACAATGCCATACACGCTGTCTGCCATCTGCCCGGTTGTAAACAGTTGAAACCGGGATTCATCCGTGAAGAGCACAATTCTCCAGCGTGCCAGAGGCCATCCAAGATGAACATTTGCCCATGGAAGTCAGTTACGACGCCAAACTGTAGTCAGGCCAAGAACCTAGTGAGAACCACGAGCACTCAGATGAGCTTCCCGGAGACAGTTTCTGACAGTTGTATAAACCCACAATTTTATCAGCTGTCCAGGTGGATGGTCTCAGATGATCCCGCAGGTCAAGAAGCTGGATGTGGATGTTCTGTGCTGGCGTGGTTACATTTGGTCTACGGTTGTGAGGCCGGCTGGACATACTGCCAAATTTTCTCTAACTACTGTACGTTGGAGGCGGCTTATGGTAGAGAAATGAACATCCAATTCTCTGGCAACAGCTTTGGTGGAAATTCCTACAGACAGCATGCCAATTGCACGCTCCCTCAAAACTTGAGACATCTGTGGCATTGTCTTGTGTGACAAAACTGCACATTTTAGAGTGACTTTTTATTGTCCCCAGCACAAGGAGCACCTGTGTAATGATCGTGCTGTTTAATCAGCTTTTTGATATGCCACACCAGTCAGAATGGATGGAGTATCTTAGTAAAGGAGAAATACTCACTAACAAAGATGTAAACAAATGTATGCACACCATTTGAGAGAAATAAGCTTTTTGTGTGTATGGAAATTCTGGGATCTTTTATTTCAGCTCATGAAACATGGGACCAACACTTTACATGTTGCGTTTATATCTTTGTTCAGTGTAGCACAACAGAGGAAAGTTCGGTCTGAACTAGGAGTAGTGAACCCTCCTGCTATGGCTGCCAGCGAGATACACTCCTTAGTATTGCATGCAGTCTTGTGTAAAACTTCCACTGACCAATTTGATATCAAATAAATCAACTGCATTATTCATAATATACAACACAGTTCTCCACATGACATGCATCTTTATAAGAAAGCTTGAGCTTCCAGCGAAGTAGCAGGTGGTTTGTTTGAATCATCAAGGGCCTCGTCATGGGCTAACCCTAATGAATGACTCTCTCTCCCTGTCTGACACTTAGAAAGATGAAAAGCACAGATCCACATCACATTAACACAAGCAGACTTATTCATATTTAGGCTGATTTTCAGTCCATAATCTCCTGCGCTCAGATGTTCACTGGCATATTAATACATGAAAGAAAAGGCCTAAAGTCTATAAGTCTGACATAAAAATTTAAACACCACCATATATTTTCCCTTTCATCTGTTTGAAAAGAATCTGACCCATCAGAGGTGAATTAGGTGAATTAGAACACGGCACTACAGAGCAGAGTTCAACGCAGAGCAACACTCAAGGACCACCCTCCATGTTCATGGAACACCAGTCCGTTTACATCTCCGTACGTCATTGTCTTTATAGTGCTAATGTACAGACGTTCTGATAAGTGAGGTGACTTCAGGGATAGACAAAGACGGAGTCTTCTATTCAAGACAGAGAGGATGTGGTGGAGTATAAAATGCATCTCTAAAGAATTCAGACAACAGGGTCCTGACGTGGCGGCTGATATTACAAGATTCCCAAATGTACTTATTTTAATAATGTGACCCACCAAGTTCATTACATTTTTCATTTTCTCCTCTACCTGAGGAGATGGACAGTCTCTCAGACTCTGGACAACACGGCCGACTCTCACACTCTAGTCTAGTCATTTGAGGAGCCAATGGACAACTCCAGACTGTAATAGTCCTATCTGAGAAGCTGCAGACAGAGACACACTTGACCCCAGCAGTGACAAGCATCCTTCATCACCCCATGACTCCATAACACAGAACCTGTCAAACAATTACACAATATCCACATTCAAACTTAACTGAACCACAGAGTGGAAAATAGTATACAAAAAAAAAGAAGATGTATCATACACACTGACAGCAAAACTTGCCTCCTAGACATAGTTTGGCCTTTCTTTTTGTGAGTAATAGTTTATGACATATATTATGAAAAGTGTGGGGGGGGGGCATGCTCTCTGGGTTGATCTCATAAGCTAAAAGCTGTGCGTACAGGGTTAAAGTTAGCTAAGCTCTTTTCCCTCTAAAACCAGCACGATGCCAAAGCGCTGTCTTAGGTCAGGCAGGCCTTTTGTTCATTGTGGGCTGTCTTAGTGCAGCGAGTCAAGGTTTACTCACCGAGTCTGCCAGTGAGGGCCCCAGGCTTTGGCACTCCTGATGGCTGCTACTGTATACATACACTTCTCCTCTGCTTCCTCCTCTTCTGCGTGACAGCATCACAGGGACCTGGCTGAGCAGTAGGGCTCACGCCTCTCCGACCCACTCCTCTTGCCCTTTTTGCACCGCAGGCTGTCAGCATGTCCCACCACAACCCCCTTCCACTCCCCTCCCTCACCTCCACCACCACACCCCCATTCTCCTCAGCTAAAACAATGCTAATGCAGAGAGGTCAGCGTACCACCACAGAATTGAAGGGGCCAACAGCTCCCGCGGAGGTGCTTTTGACTTTCATTGCGATTGAGCTGCACTTATTCAATATTTACTCTCCAAGACCCCTGCATACATTTTGTACACTGCACTTCTAAGAAAGACCATCTTAAATCCCAGCAAAGGGCCTTATATAGGCTAGAGCACTACTTCAAACTTCTGTCTGTCGGCGCTACCAGTGAAGGCTTCATTCTATCCTCATCGGTTCTACTCCCTTTCCAAAACCACTGGGAAGGCCAATCTTGAGCTATTGTTGGAGCGGCTGCGTTCTATCATTACCACTAACCTTGACTCCTGGCTGGTATGGTAGCTGTGATCACACGGAGCTCACGCTGTGGAGCCACGGGGGAGGAAGCCCAGCCTGGGGTGAATTATTGGGTGAGTTCATTTTGCATGGCCCAGTGCCCCGGGTGGGTGGAGACTTCTCCTTAGGACCAATGGAATGGTTAGAAATGAGCAAACCCCGCCCAACACATTCACCCTCTAATTAGCCAGCCTGGTCCTCCCCGTCAGCGCTCCCTGGGGAAGGGGTACGCCAAGTAGGCATCAGGGGTTACCCACAATGCAGCAGGCATTAACACACCTATCAAGGTAAAAAAAAAAAAGGATCAGCACTCTGGGCTGCTCCTAACATCGTTAAACAAAATGTTCAATTCTGTCGTGACATGCATACTGTACATATGCTTCCTATTCTCCATCTCATCCATCTGTGCACCACAAAGCATAAAGGGAGAAGGCAGTGTTCATTACGATTAACTTCACAGACTCCCACACCGGGGATGTACTGGAGGTTGATGAATTCCAATTTTAAACTAATGATCAACTTCTCAGGAAGCAGAAACAAAGCAAAGCTTCCGAAACACTTATCTTCCCACTGACCTCTCTCCACCGTGCCCCCATAAGCACCCACACATCATGCACAAATAAATGTGTCTCATCACTACACAAACATTTCTGGTGGAATAAAAATGTGTTCGCTGTGAAGATAAACATAAAAGGTTCAGCTGTCACAATACAGCAAACAATAGTGAAAGAAGTTACTCTTAGCTGAATCGCTTATATCACAATGTTTTCTCTTACTGTTCAGACCATTTTTGACAATGGTGTCAGCTCAGTGTTACGTTCTTCTACCGCTTCCCTCTATGACATTCAGTTGATTATAGAGATATGTTCTCTATAGCTAACTGTAGCATATTGGACTGGATTTATAAATGGGATTCAGGGGAGAATTGCACCTGTACAACTCCGTAATGTTATGTTTTCCAGCTGCTTCCTTGTCTTCCTTTCATCAACCCTCCCAGGGCCATTCATTTCTCAACACCCCTGACTTTTCCCTAAGGACTGGTGACTGAGGGGACTGGACCATGGCTTTGATCTTCACACAACTCCTTAAATCACAGAGGAAGCTGAGTTTTCCTCCAAAGGGTGTCTCTGTGCTCCTGCTGTTCCCCCTAGAGAGGCAGCCAAGTCATCTATGACTATGAGTGAACTGGAGAGCAAAACAGTGCTCCCTAGGGAAACCAAACGGATACTCCATCAGTCACTTTCTTCTTCTCCTCTACCGAAGATTTATGAAAAATGTATATCTGCCCGATATACTCTACTGGTCTAACAGCACAATCCCAGAACTGCACATTTTCAGCCAGTGTCTGTGTTTTTATGTCAAGCTCTAACTGCAACATGATGTCTGGTGACATTCATCCCAATGTAGTGTTCAACTTAATCTCCGCTCTAAGGTTTTGATAATCAACATCAATTTCACACTGAATATACATGATAAGCGAATTTGAATGAATTAATAAACTCACTCGATCATACACCCCACACCCCATGACTCTGGATCAGAACGTTGCATGTTCCATCCCAGTTGTGGACACTGTTTTTTTTATTTTTTATTTTAACCCCAAACCTTAACCCTTACCGTAACCATTTGGAATAAGTACCTAAACTTCGTGTTTTTACCAAATCCCAAACCTTAACCCAGTGTTTCCCAATCTTGGTTCTCGGGACCCCAAAGGTTGCACAATGTGGTTTTTGCCCTAACACTACACAGCTGATTCAAATGATCAAAGGCTTGATGATTAATTGATTATTTTAATCAGCTGTGTAGTGCTCGGGCAAAAACGAAAACGTGCACCTCTTGGGGTCCTGAGGACCAAGTTTGGGAAACCCTGCCTTAACCTTTAACGATTTGGAATAAGTGCCTAAAATGAACTCTTAACTTCAAAATTTGACGTTTGGAGAAATGGAATGATACAGAGGCAGCAGGCGTAACAAAAATACTTAGATATTTGACATTTGGAGCAACTTCGACATTTGACGTTTGGAGAACGTGGACGAACATCTACTTCTGCAGTGAGACTGTGAGAGCTTGAAGAAAGAACTCCCAGGGAAAAAGAACGATGTAGGTGTATGTTTCACTACTAACTACTCATGGTGTGATTGTAGCAAAGTACAGGATCTCAAGTCCTTTTGTTCTCCTGATCTAGAATACCACACCATCAAATGCTGACCGCATTACTGTACCTCCAGAGAGAATTTGATTCGTTCATCGTCACGGCCATGTATATAAAGAGTAATTTTCATGAATTGTTTTTTAACTTTCATGAGAAAACACCAAATGTTTTAGGCTTAGTTATAGTGAAATACGTAAATTCTGGTCTTCATTTTGACAGTTTGTTGCAAAAGTTATATATTTTGGTCTTTTAGTAGTAAATCTAGCTATTTTTGCCCCTAGCGGTTCAACTCTACCATTGAAATCGTGATCGTACCACCTCAAGGTTTACTACAGTGCCTTCAGAAAGTACCTTTTGACTTCTTCCAGAATTTGTTGTGTTACAAGGTGGGATTAAAATCGATTTAATTAAAACATTTTGTCAATGGTCTACACAACTAAAAATGAAAACTTTAACTTTTGCCAAAACCTAATGACAACTAAAACACAAATAAAAAAAGAAACGTCTCTTTTTCAGGACCCTGTCTTTCAAAGATAATTCGTAAAAATCCAAATAACTTCACAGATCTTCATTGTAAAGGGTTTAAACACTGTTTCCCCTGCTTGTTCAATGAACGATAAACAATTAGTGAACATGCACCTGTGGAGCGGTTGTTAAGATACTAACAGCTTACAGACGGTTGGCAATTAAGGTCACAGTTAGGACACTAAAGAGGCCTTTCTACTGACTCTGAAAAACACCAAAAGAAAGATGCCCAGTGTCCCTGCTCATCTGCGTGAACGTGCCTTAGGCATGCTGCAAGGAGGCATGAGGACTGCAGATGTGGCCAGGGCAATACATTGCAATGTCCGTACTGTGAGACGCCTAAGACAGTGCTACAGGGAGACAGTACTGGCAAAAAGTGCTCTTCACTGACGAGTCACGGTTGTGTCTCACCAGGGGGGATGGTCGGATTTACGTATATCGTCGAAGGAATGAGCGTTACAACGAGGCCTGTACTCTGGAGCGGGATTGATTTGGAGGTGGAGGGTCCGGGGCGGTGTGTCACAGCATCATTGGACTGAGCTTGTTGTCATTGCAGGAAATCTCAACGCTGTGCGTTACAGGGAAGACATCCTCCTCCCTCATGTGGTACCCTTCCTGCAGGCTCATCCTGACATGACCCTCCAGCATGACAATGCCACCAGCCATACTGCTCATTCTGTGAGTGATTTCCTGCAAGACAGGAATGTCAGTGTTCTGCCATGGCCAGTGAAGAGCCCAGATCTCAATCCCATTGAGCACGTCTGGGACCTGTTTGATCGGAGAGTGAGGGCTAGGGCCATTCTCCACAGAAATGTCCGGGAACTTGCAGGTGCCTTGGTGGAAGAGTGGGGCAACATCTCACAGCAAGAACTGACAAATCTGGTGCAGTCCATGAGGAGGAGATGCACTGCAGTACTTAATGCAGCTGGTGGCCACATCAGATACTGACTGTTACTTTTGATTTTGACCCCCCCCTTTGTTCAGGGACACATAATTCCATTTCTGTTAGTCACATGTCTGTGGAACTTGTTCAGTTTATGTCTCAGTTGTTGAACCTTGTTTTGTTCATACTAATATTTACACATGTTAAGTTTGCTGAAAATAAACGTAGTTGACAGTGAGAGTGTTTATTTTTTTGCTGAGTTTGTATCTTGATTACCTAACTATTCAACCCCCTGAGTAAATACATGTTAGAATCACATTTGACAGTGATTACAGTTGTGAGTTTTTCTGGGTAAGAATCTAAGAGCTTTGCACACCTGGATTGTAAAGTATTCTTTTTTAATTGTTCAAGTTCGGTCAAGTTGGTTGTTGATCATTGCTAGACAGCCATTTTCTTGCCATAGATTTTCAAGCCGATTTAAGTAAAAACTGTAACTAGGCCACTCAGGAATATTCAATGTTGTCTTTGTAAGCAACTCCAGTGTTTTAAAGTCGCCATTGGCCTCATGGTGAAACCCTGAGCGGTTTCCTTCTTCTGCGGCAAACTGAGTTTGGAAGGACGTCTGTATCTTTGTAGTGACTGGGTGCATTGATACACCATCCAAAGCGTAATTAAAACTTCACCATGCTCAAAGGGATATTCAATGTCTGCTTTTTTATTTTAACTCATCTTAGGTGCCCTTCTTTGCGAGACATTGGAAAACCTGGTCTTTGTGGTTGAATCTTTATTTGATATTCATTGCTCGACTGAGGAGCCTTACAGACAATTGTATGTGTGGGGTACAGAGATGAGGTAGTCATTCAAAAATCATGTTAAACACTATTATTGCACACAGAGTGAGTCCATGCAACATATTATTTGACAAATGTTTACTCCTGAACTTAGTTAGGCTTGCCATAACAAAGGGGTTGAATACTTATTGATTCAAGATATTTCATTTTATTCATTTCCAACATTTTGGAAAAAGTTAAGGTGTGTGAAAACTTCCTGAAGGGACTGTATAAAATCAGGTGACAGCGTGCCTTTTTTGGCAATGGTCTTGGTAAGTGGAGAGTGACAATATACACTACCGTTGAAAAGTTTGGGGTCACTTAGAAATGTCCTTGTTTTTGAAAGAAAAGCAAATTTTTTGTCCATTAAAATAACATCAAATTGATCAGAAATTTTGTAAATCACTATTGTAGCTGGAAACGGCAGATTTTTTTATTAAATATCTACATAGGCATACAGAGGCCCATTAACAGCAACCATCACTCCTGTGTTCCAATGGCACGTCATGTTAACTAATCCAAGTTTATCATTTTAAAAGGCTAATTGATCATTAGAAAACCCTTTTGCAATTATGTTAGCACAGTTCAAAACTGTTGTTCTGATTAAAGAAGCAATACAACTGGCCTTCTTTGGACTAGTTGAGCATCTGGAGCATCAGCATTTGTGGGTTTGATTACAGGCTCAAAATGGCCAGAAACAAATAACTTTCTTCTGAAACTCGTCAGTCTATTCTTGTTCTGAGAAATAAAGGCTATTCCATGTGAGAAATTGCCAAGAAACAGAAGATCTCGTGAAACACTGTGTACTACTCCCTTCACAGAACAGTGCAAACTGGCTCTAACCAGAATAGAAAGAGGAGTGGGAGGCCCCGGTGCACAACTGAACAAGAGGACAAGTACATTAGTGTCTAGTTTGAGAAACAGACACCTCACAAGTTCTCAACCGACAGCTTCATTAAATAGTACCCGCAAAACACCAGTCTCAACGTGTCACGATCGTCTACTGAAGAGAGTGAGGACCAAGGCGCAGCGCGTGAAAAGAACATCTTCTTTTATTCAGAAGAGAGAAAACATGAAACGAACACTATACATAAACTAAACAAACGACCGTGAAGCTATAAACGTTGTGCACACACAGGCTACAAACGTTCAAACATAGACAATTACCCACAAACACCTAAAGCCTATGGCTACCTTAAATATGGCTCCCAATCAGAGACAACAATAACCAGCTGTCTCTGATTGAGAACCAAATCAGGTAACCATAGACTTTCCGAAACACCTACACTCAACCATAGACAATCCTAGACACATACACTCAACACAAACCCATACACTAAAACCAACACCCCCTTTACCATAATAAACACCCAAAACACAAACATACCCCATGTCACACCCTGACCTAACTAAAATAATAAAGAAAACAAAGAATACTAAGGCCAGGGCGTGACACAACGTCAACAGTGAAGAGGAGACTCCGGGATGCTGGCCTTCTAGGCAGAGTTCCTCTGTCCAGTGTCTGTGTTCTTTTGCTCATCTTAATCTTTTCTTTTTATTGTCCAGTCTGAGATATGTTTTTTTCTTTGCAACTCTGCGTAGAAGGCAAGCATCCCGGAGTCGCCTCTTCACTATTGACGTTGAGACTGGGGTACTGGGTGTGTACTATTTAATGAAGCTGCCACATATTATTTACCTAAACATAGGAATCACTCCAAAACTTCTCATTCAATACATTTTGTAGTGATTCCTATGTTATTGATGTAAAGAATATGTGTTGGTCTGTGGTGTGTAATGAGGAGCAAACAGACGTTGTACTTGACACATTTATGAAATTCCTTATCCCAGTTACTAATAAGCATGCACCCGTTATGAAGATTACTGTAAAAATGACCTCTTATATATTATATTAGGCCCAGCCTTTGGAACTTTGGTTTTCCTAGATATGGCTACTATATTGTGATCACTACATCCGATGGTCTGGATACTGCTTTCAAGCATATTTCTGCAGCAATAGTAAAGATGTGATCAATACATGTTGATGATTTCATTCCCGTGCTATTTGTAACTACCCTGGAAGGTTGACTGAATAACTGAACCAGGTTGCAGGCACTGGTTACAGTTTGAAACTTTTTCTCAGGTGGACAGCTTGATGAAAGCCAGTCAATATTTAAATCAACCAGAAAATATACCTCTCTGTTGATATCACATACATTATCAAGCATTTCACACATGTTGTCCAGATACTGACTGTTAGCACTTGGTGGTCTATAGCAATTCCCACAAGAATGGGCTTTATGTGAGGCAGATTAACCTGCAGCCATATTACTTCAACAGTATTTAACATGAGATCCTCTCTAATCTCTACAGGAATGTGGTTCTGAATATAAACAGCAACACCTCCACCACTGGCATATCTGTCTTTTCTGTAAATGCTATAACCTTGTATTGCTACCACTGTATCATCAAAGGTATTGTCTAATTGAGTTTCAGAGATAGTCAGAATATGAATGTCATCTGTTACTAGCAAGTTGTTCTTAAGCTACATATGTTAACGTGGGCTATTTTGAGCACGTTTCTGGGATGCTTGCTTGTTTTCATTGCTTTACTGGGAAGCTTAGTAGAAGCAGATATTTTCATGTTATTTATGTTAGTGCAGGGTGAGCTGCACACAGTGAACTTCCTACTAGGGCACACTGCCTCAGTGCTAACAGCATAAATCTGGTTCATAGATACATGATTACTGCATACAATATCTATAGGACCAGCAGAGGCATTCAGGGCAGTTAGAGGGACATAAATTAGTTTACTTACATTGTGTCTACCAATGCCCCTGGTATAATGTACATTTGCTAAAGCATTATGATGACTCAGTGACACAATGGTAGAAATTGTCAACAAAATTTACACCCATTGAGCTGCAATAATCACGTAACCAGTTGTGAAATGAAAGAATCCTGCTAAAGTGTTCAATGACACGATTCATAGAGGGCACACGGCCATATATGATGGGTATTTTATTAATGTCTAGCAGAGAGTCAATCTTTGAAATCAAGTTTCAACTGTTCAGAGCTGCCCTTCATAATGTCATTAAAACCCACATGGACTACGATAGAATCAATGTTGATGTCCTGGTGTAGTACATTCGGGAGCAGCTTAGTAATGTCATTTACTCGAGCTCCGGGATAGGACATTGTTTTTGCACCAGGAGCATTCACATTTCTTACCATGGAGCTGCCCAGAATCACGGCTGGCGAGAAGGATGAAGAAATCCGCCCACTCCCACGCTTCACAGGATGATGCAGGCCTCCGACAAATGGAGAAACCCCGCTCGATACAGAGCAGGGATGGAAGGTTGCCGACGTCGACTTCAAAATCGTAGGGGAAGGAGTAGGAGTAGGTACAGTGGCCGCAGACACAGGTACCCCCAGTGATGAAGATGCAGGAAGATCAGACTCCAGGACGGCAAAACTATTCGTTGTTTGTATCCACTCTGGGCCTCTCGTTGGGAGTGTAGACTGCTTTGCGGGAGTCCACTGTCTTCTGCTTCCATGGCTCGTGACATGCATCATTGATTGCCATGCTCCTCTTGCTGTGCTCCTTCGACTCCGCTATCAGATGGGGGAGGAGAGGCAGGAGATGCAACCAACATGCGCGAACGCCGTCCAGTGTAGAAAGGTAAACATTCCACTCTGCGTTTTCCCCAGTTTCTTACGTAGGCTGGCTACCTGCGTGATCAAGGAAGTCACCTCAAGCCTATAATCCTCGGCAAGTAAACAATTGCCACATTGGAACTCTGAGTGTTCCAGTTTGTCCTGAACAAAGCGTTGTATATACAGCTTCTACAGCGCTGAAACTGTTCATTTACTTCCCCAGACAAAGAGGGCTCCATTGGAAAACTAATCTGGGACCAACTTTGTTAGCTTGATGGCTACCATTCGCAGCTTAGCTAGGTTAGTGGCTCTTTCAAGCAGACTTTAACCTGTGTGTTAAGCGGGATTCCTGGACAAGAAATAGCGGTCCTAGCTGTTAAAAGCTAACAGTGTCGCGGAATCCATGCAAAAACAAGTTTGGTATTAATGTTTAACAAAGATTGGTTAATAACAAACCAAGTGTTTCCAGTATACCATGTTCAGCTGGGCACTCTGATGATGTCAGAGTGCACAGCTGACAAATACCTTACCGAAGCCATAACAAATACCTTAACAAAGCCACCATCACACTGAGCATGGGGGAGCACGTGGGGTGGCGCTTGGGGCAAGAACTACAAAAACAACGATAGCTGACAACCCTGAATGCAAGGAAAACTACGTTTCGACTGATGACTACGAGCTACAGTAGCTCCAACCAGAGCTCCGCAGCTCAGACATTTGCAGTTTGGACTGACATTCACACACTTACTCCCCTCACTGCCCTAAGAGGAGATCGACCCCAAACACAGATGGACTAAAGGTTATAAAGAGGCAGAGGAGTAGTAGAAGTAGGATGCTCCTATCACAGGAAGAGGGTGGTTAAAATGTTCACTCAATTTAACACAGTTGGTTGGAGTGGAGACGCAGGAGTTGGAGTATCAAGTCCTGTAGGATGGTTATGTTAGGAAGGAAGGTTTCTGGTTTCTGGAAGGGAGATGCAAGCACAAGAATTAGGATACACAGAATATAAACAGTGCATGCATGATAAAGTACTGGCAAATCGCAAATATGTAGGGAGAGTGTCAGAACTGAGCAAAACTTTAATAGCGTACCCAAAGAGTGGATGAGGAGGATCCTAATTTAGTACCTGAATATATTGCAGATTCTGGCTGACAGGAAAACATGGCTTGCCTTAAACAGTCTTGTCCATAGTTGTCAGATTAATGCACTAGGATTTTCAGGGGTAAATTAAACTTTTGGAGAAAGGAGGCACTACCCAGACAACTTTCATCCATTTTGGTGCCACAACAGCCCTTCCTTTCCATGGGAGAGCCTCTTCACCTGGCTGATAGTGGACCGTTTCAGCAGGATCTAAAAGACAGGACGAGGTGTGCTGGAGCACCTATAGGATCTGCTAGAGTTACACACATACAGCAACAGTGGTGGAAAAAGTACCCAATTGTCATACATGAGTACAAGTAAAGGTACCTTAATAAGAAATGACTCAAGTAAATGTGAAAGTCACCAGGTAAAATACTACTCAGTCAGTGGAGTGTTGCATGGCGATGAACATGGCTCCTACTTCGGCTGGCAAACTTCTTCTTGGCCACACTGATGGTCAGCAGACTGCACCGAGGGGTGAAGGACAGTAGGGGAATCTGACAGGTACTCACCTCTCCTGCAATAGAAGTGTTGAATGCGGAATTAAGTAACTCTCGGTGATTGGAGGTCAAATAAATCCTTGCCAATAGTTGAGAACAGCTGCTGTTGCTAGGTTAGTCACAGATCTGTAGTCCACTCACACACATCTACTAACCATAGACAATGGGGTCAATCTGAATTTATAGAAAGGATGAGGGAGAGAGAGAATTAACCATCAGAGTAGGAGTGCTGATCTAGGATCAGGTCCACTCTGTCCATATAATACTTGTAGTCATTATGATCTTACCTTTTGCAAATTCTTAGTCTGGATTGTTCTCTTGGGTCAAAGTGTACCCTGCACATTAAGGAAATATGATTAGTAATGTACACTGCTCAAAAAAATAAAGGGAACACTTAAACAACACAATGTAACTCCAAGTCAATCACACTTTGGAAATACAACTGTCCACTTAGGAAGCAACACTGATTGACAATAAATTTCACATGCTGTTGTGCAAATGGAATAGACAACAGGTGAAATTAAGGCAATTAGCAAGACACCCCAATAAAGGAGTGGTTCTGCAGGTGGTGACCAAGACCACTTCTCAGTTCCTATGCTTCCTGGCTGATGTTTTGGTCACCTTTGAATGCTGGCGGTGCTTTCACTCTAGTGGTAGCATGAGACGGAGTCTACAACCCACACAAGTGGCTCAGGTAGTGCAGCTCATCCAGGATGGCACATCAATGCGAGCTGTGGCAGAAGGTTTGCTGTGTCTGTCAGCGTAGTGTCCAGAGCATGGAGGCGCTACCAGGAGACAGGCCAGTACACCAGGAGACGTGAGGAGGCTGTAGGGGCAACAACCCAGCAGCAGGACCGCTACCTCCGCCTTTGTGCAAGGAGGATCAGGTGCAGCACTGCCAGAGCCCTGCAAAATGACCTCCAGCAGGCCACAAATGTGCATGTGTCTTGCTCAAACGGTCAGAAACAGACTCCATGAGGGTGGTATGAGGGCCCGACGTCCACAGGTGGGGGTTGTGCTTACAGCCCAACACCGTGCAGGACGTTTGGCATTTGCCAGAGAACACCAAGATTGGCAAATTCGCCACTGGCGCCCTGTGCTCTTCACAGATGAAAGCAGGTTCACACTGAGCACATGTGACAGACGTGACAGAGTCTGGAGACACCGTGGAGAACGTTCTGCTGCCTGCAACATCCTCCAGCATGACCGGTTGGCGTTGGGTCAGTCATGGCGTGGGGTGGCATTTCTTTGGGGGGCCGCACAGCCTCCATGTGCTCGCCAGAAGTAGCCTGACTGCCATTAGGTCCCGAGTGAGATCCTCAGACCCTTGTGAGACCATATGCTGGTGCGGTTGGCCCTGGGTTCCTCCTAATGCAAGACAATGCTAGACTCATGTGGCTGGAGTGTGTCAGCAGTTCCTGCAAGAGGAAGGCATTGATGCTATGGACTGGCCCGCCCGTTCCCCAGACCTGAATCCAATTGAGCACATCTGGGACATCATGTCTCGCTCCATCCACCAAAGCCACGTTGCACCACAGACTGTCCAGGAGTTGGCGGATGCTTTAGTCAAGGTCTGGGAGGAGATCCCTCAGGAGACCATCCGCCACCTCGTCAGGAGCATGCCCAGGCGTTGTAGGGAGGTCATACAGGCACGTGTAGGCCACACACACTACCGAGCCTCATTTTGACTTGTTTTAAGGACATTACATCAAAGTTCGATCAGCCTGGTTTTCCACTTTAATTTTGAGTGTGACTCCAAATCCAGACCTCCATGGGTTGATAAATTTGATTTCCATTGATAATTTTTGTGTGATTTTGTTGTCAGCGCATTCAACTATGTAAAGAAAAAAGTATTTAATAAGAATATTTCATTCATTCAGATCTAGGATGTGTTATTTTAGTGTTCCCTTTATTTTTTTAGCAGTGTATATTCATATGTGCATGTACTAGCTAGCACTATAGTAGTACCTAATAGAGGATACTTGTATCAGTTGGTGTAGATGAACTTCATGACGATGAGCTTCTACATGTGGTCCAGTAAAGTTGCCCTCCAGTGGACACCACCGCTCCTCCAGTCACAACTTGAACTCCAAGACAGACAGACAGGATGGCAGGCCGGCAAAATAGACAAAACCTAAACAAATGTTACTATTCATCGGTTGCACTACCACCACTGGGTCGCGTCATGTCATTGGTTGAGTTAGTTTTGCATGGCCTTGTGCGCCAGTTAGGTGGAAATTTCACCTAAGGATCAAATGAACGGTCTAAAATGATCAATCTCCGCTCTCCAGGGGCACCAGGCCATGGAAACGAACTCCACCATTGTTGTGAACATTCTCACGCCGCTCTCTGCCGGTGGCACAATAGTGGTGCCCAAAATTCTTGATAGTTGGAGGCTATCGGGTTGTTTGGTCTAAATAATAAAATGTGATGACATTGCTAAAGTAGACAAATGTTTAGTTGGAAAGAACTTTGCCATCATTATCATGTCGTCAAATGGATGGCAATGTTGTCATTAGTTAACAAGTTGGTAAAAAACAGTAGCTAGCTTTTAGCTAAAATCCGAATTGTTCCCCCCTCAATCTAACGATATACCAATAATTTTTCTATCTGTGGTTATAGTGCATCTAAAGTCAATCTGGCGACATCATAATTATTCCTAAAGGTATTCCTACAAATTATTTGACTCCTTTTACAATGTCGTTGCATTTCCAATCCACTGTAATGCACTTTGATGAAATCAGTCAGTCATGCTTCTCAGATAGGGGCTTGCTTGTTCTTGAGAATAGCCATAGTGAGCTACCATAGTGATCCACACAAGAGTAGCTAATTTCAGTGCATCATTCAGATATAACTTGCTAGCTAACTAGTTGGTTGTACTAGAAATTAAATAATCATGCTAGCAAATTGTTTCAATGCACCTTCCAAATGTGCAATTACAAGACAAAAAGGACACTTACCTTAACCTTTCCTCTATGTCTTCTTGGTTGTGAAGGTAAGCTTTGTTATTTGCGGGATCGATTTATAACCTCTTAAGGATCGGACCCTTTTTTTTTCAAATTTTCGCCTAAAATGTCATACCCAAATCTAACTGCCTGTAGCTCAGGCCCTGAAGCAAGGATATGCATATTCTTGGTACCATTTGAAATGAAGCACTTTGAAGTTTGTGGAAATGTGAAAGGAATGTAGGAGAATATAACACATTAGATCTGGTAAAAGATAATACAGTTTTTTCCCCAAGATGGCGCAGCAGTTTTTGTCCCATGTAAATAATTTTCATTTTTTTTGTATACATTTCATTATATTTCTACTTGCACATCCTCATCTGCACATATATCACTCCAGTGTAAATTGCTAAATTGTAATTACTTTGCCACTATTAGCCTATTTATTGCCTTACCTCCTTACTTAATTTGCACACACTGTATACAGATTTTTCTATTGTGTTATTGACTGTACGCTTCTTTATCCCATGTGTTACTGTGTCGTTGTTTTTGTAGCACTGCTTTGTTTTACCTTGGCCAGGTCGCAGTTGTAAATGAGAACTTGTTTTCAACTGGTCTACCTGGTTAAATAAAGGTGAAATAAAAAAAGGAAAAAAAGAAAACGACAGTTATTTGGATTTTGTTTTGTACCATCATTATTGAAATGCAAGAGAAAGGCCATCATTTATTATTCCAGCCGAGGTGCAATTTAGATATTGACCACTAGATGACAGCAGTGTGTGTGCAAAGTTTTTGCCTGATCCAATGAACCATTGCGTTTCTGAGGAGTATTTCTGTTTGAAATAAAGCCCTTTTGTGGAAAAAAACGAATTTGGATTGGCTGGCCCACCCACTGGGGATCCAGGCCCACCTATGACTGCGTCCCTGCCCAGTCATGTGAAATCCATAGATTACGGTCTAATGAATTAATTTCAAATGACTGATTTCTATATATGAACTAACACTCAGTAAAATCATTGAAATTGTTGCATGTTGAGTTAATATTTTTGTTCAGGAGACAGACCATATTTTAGTGGAGTAGCCCTGTAGTTTAACAAAGCTAGATACAGATCTGTCTTTGCTTTCAAAGCAGTAGTTTCCCTGTTTTGATACCACTTTTGATTAACCCATTAGACTGTGGGTACAAACAATGGGCTGTATGTGACATGCTTGAACCAGTACAAGTTAGCAAAATCACTGAAAGCTGAACGGTGAGGCGTTGTCCGTATGGACTACCTCTAAGACCCCATGGTGAGCAAAGATTTACTTCATGTGAGTTATCACCTGACTAGCAGTAGTGTCCTTCAGTAGAGCCATATCTGGGTAATGCGAGTAATGGTCCATCAGTAGAATATACACAACATAACCAAAAGTATGTGGACACCTACTAGCCGAACATCTCATCTCAAAATCGTGGGCATTATTATGGATTTGGTCTTCCATTTGCTGCTATAACAGCCTCCCCTCTTCTGGGAAGGCTTTCCACTAGAAGTTGGAACATTGCTGCGGGGACTTGCTTCCATTCAGCCATAAGAGCATTAGTGAAGTTGGGCACTGATGTTGAGCGATTAGGCCTGGCTCGCAGTCGGCGTTCCAATTCATCCCAAAGGTGTTCATCACAACATCAACTGTTCAGAGGAGACTGCGTGAATCAGGCCATCATGGTCGAATTGCTTCAAAGAAACCACTACTAAAGGACACCAATAATAAGAAGAGACTTGCTTGGGCAAGGAAACACAAGAATGGACATTCGACCAGTGGAAATCTGTCCTTTGGTCAAATGAGTCCAAATTTGAGATTTTTGGTTACAACCGCCATGTCTTTGTGAGACGCAGAGTAGGTGAACGGATGATCTCCGCATCTGTGGTTCTCACCATGAAGCATGGTGGAGGAGGTATGATGGTGTGGGTGTGCTTTGCTGGTGACACTGTCATTGAATTACTTAGAATTGAAGGCACACTTAACCAACATGGCTACCACAGCATTCTGCAGCGATACTCCATCCCATCTGGTTTGCTCTTAGTGGGACTATCATTTGTTTTTCAACAGGACAATGACCCACCACACCTTCGGGCTGTGTAAGGGCTATTTGACCAAGAAGGCGAGTGATGGAGTGCTGCATCAGATGACCTGGCATCCACAATCACCTGAACTCAACCCAATTGAGATGGTTTGGGATGATTTGGAACGCAGAGTGAAGGAAAAGCAGCTAACAAGTGCTCAGCATATGTGGGAACTCCTTCAAGACTGTTGGAAAAGCATTGCAGGTGAAGCTGATTGAGAGAAGACTGTGCAAAGCGCACAATTGGCCCAGTGTCACCCGGGTTAGGGTTTGGCCGGGGTAGGCCGACATTGTAAATAAGGATTTAAATAAGAAATTGACTTGCCTAGTTAAATAAAGGTTCAATTAAAATAAATAAATAAATTCATCCCGTGCCCACACACTTCCAATTCTGAAAAGTGAAAGCATGCCTTAGAGAGGGATCACCGTGGTACAGTAGTAGTTGGAGGTTTTTATACAGTACCCAAGACCAATCTGTGAGTTAATTTGACCTATGGAAAAAGAGCTATTGCGTAAATGGATTGAGCCTCTAATGTTCATTTTCAAGGTGAGGATTGCACTTTTCTTCCCAACACGATACCGCAATAAATGTGAGTCCACATTTCAACAAATTTTTCTGCACACCATGGGGTATAAAAATGTACACTGCAAGTGGCAATAGATGTCATTAACTTGGCGCCTTACCACTGTGAGCTAACTGTTCAGAGGCATATTTGGTCGTGATGCACATAATTTCATCATCAGAGCTGGCCAGTGGACTTCTGGTAAGTATGCTTTAGTGACCCACCCCCAAAATGAATATTTATGAGCAATTCCTCCACCCACAACTTCTCACCTGAATGCTTTTTAAGATGCTATTTGAAAGGTTTGGGCAAAGGCTGAAATTGGGGTTGAGAGTTACCCTTAAACAAGATAGCAAGCAGCCCCTCCCAGGCAGGGAGGCGTCCTAGAAACAAAGAGGTAATGTAGCTCTTACACAACACCCTGGCTTTATCCAAGCAAATGACAACAGACTGTCGCTCTTACCTCTCTATTGATTGAACCTCTTGAAATTATCATCAAAGCATACATCATCAACACCAACAAACACCTACTTGACCCGCTCCAATTTGCATACCGGGAGGAGAGAGGAACAGAGGATGCCATCCTCTCTCTTTTACATCTGGTGTACATGCATTTGGAGGGCAACAAAACCCATGTGCGTATCATGTTCGCAGATTTCGCCTCGGCATTTAACACATTCAATCCGTTTGTCTGCTCAGACAGACTGAGAGGAGACTTCAGACTTGATGCTTATCACATGGATCACCAACTTCCTAACTGAAAGGTCTCAGCAGGTACGAGTTGTCAACACACTGTTGGAGGTACACACTACTTCAGTTGGAACCCCACAGGGCAGCGTCCTTTCACCGGTACTGTACATACTGTATATCGACAGCTGCCGAAGCCAGTTCCCAGGGTGCCACCTGATCAAGTATGCTGACAACGCTGCTTTGGTCAGTCTCCTCGAATGGGATGAGACCGAGCACGGACCGGCTCTGAATTATTTCTCACTGTTTGGTGTGAGTCGTCCCATTTAAATCTAAACACATAAAAAACAAAGGATATGATGATTGACTTTTGAAGGAACACTACCATGCACACACCATCACTGAAAAAGGGGGAGCCCATTGAACTAATGGAGGAGTACAAATGTCTTGGGCTAGTCATTGACAACAAGCTGTCTTTGGATCAGTGTACTGACACTATTTTTAAGAAAAGCAAGAGACTGTATTTCATACGGAAGCTGCACTTTTTCAATGTTGAGCTAACCATCATAGTTCTCTTTTATAAATCATTCATTGAGAGCATTCTGTCTGAATGCGAAGGTTGCACAGAAAAATAGCTTGGGTAAGAAAGTCAGGACTTGCGGAAAAATCATGGGGCAGCAACAGTAAGAGCTGTCATCTCTCTACCTGGTCAAAGCCCCCCAGAAGGCCAACAAAATTGCGTTTGACTCTTCCCTTCCACTCCAACCCAAAATCCAGTCCCTCCCCACGCGCCGCAGGTACAGACTACCTAAGCTTAAAAAAAATAGGGCCAAGTACTCTTTTATTCCGAATGCAATTCTGCAACTTAACGAAATGTTGGACTAATTACACTTGCACTTAAACATGTAGCCCGTTTTGACATTTTTATTATCAAATTGCACTTACCCAGCTTACTTCCTTGTAAATATTCTACATACGGCTCAGGACATGAACAAGTACAAGAAGTATTCCTACGACCTCCGCAGAGCCATCAAACAAGCAGAAGGACAATATGGGAACAAGATGGAATCCTATTACACAGGCTCTTACGCCCACTGCATTTGGCAGAGGCTACAGATTACAAAAGACGACCCAGCCGTGATCTGTCCAACGATGCCTCTCTACCAGATGAACTGCATGCTTCTCCAAAAACAACAAAGAGTCGTGGATGAGGGACCCCGCCGACCCATAGGACTGGGTGATCTCACTCTCCGAGGCTGACGTGAGTAAGGCTTTTAATGAGGTTAGCACTCGCAAAGTCACTGGCCGGACGGTATTCCAGGGACAGCAGGCATATGCACTCTCATTTTCAACCTTTCCTTGTCCCAGTCTGTAATCCCCACGTCTCAAGCTGACCACCATCATTCCTGTTCCCAGGAACTCTAAGACTTTTTGCCACAATGAGTACCGCCGTGTAGCACTCACATCTGTAATCCTGAAGTGTTTTGAAAGGCTGGTTTTATGGCACATATCAACTCCATCATCCCACAAACCCTAGACACAGCATGCATTTGTAGTCTATTTGTGTGCTGCTAAAGCCCCTTGTTTTAGCTACTGTCATGGAATTTGCTAAATAGTTTCAAAAAGAAACTGATTAAACACACAGGTGCTAAATCATGGTGACTTCCAAAGATGAGGACCAAGAGCAAGAGAGGAAGTGCGGTGATGTAGTGTCCACAACTAAATAATCATTGTGGAATCTGAAAAGACACATATCCCGAAAGCATAATGGTGTAGGATACTTAGTACGTGCACATCGGTGGCGGTCAGTGCCGTTTAAGATGAGGGAGGATGATTCTTTTTTTTAATGAGCATGACCTTATTTCTATTGCAGCATATTGGATGACTGTCATGCATATTCCATTCACCGAGTTAAACGTAACTTCGATAGGTTTCATTTACTACATGATACTCAAATGTTCCCTATACCCATCATAAGGCTGCCACAACCTAGCCTATGAATGAAAGATCACAACATAGATGACACAGGTCCAGAGAAAATGTTGAGGTGACAGACAGTGACACATTCAATACCGCCTTGAACACTGTTGCCTGCATCGAGCTAATCTAGGGTGTAATCATTAGTCCAACAGTTGCAATCACCAGGCCACATAAACACAGTTCACTTTCATAGCAGCCACATACAAACAGCTCATTGTATTCATTCTCACATCTACGTGCTCACATTTTCCGTTCGCCTGTGGACTTCAAAGCACAACACATCAGCTGTCTGTGACCAGGCGAAAAAACATTTCCATTCCAAACCTTCCTAACATAACTGCTAACTGTTACTCACACAGCCTACACCATTGTCACCATATTGGTCAACATAGCTAATAGAACTAACACGTTAGCAAACCGTTTACAATCATGCAGAACAGTCTACAGTAAGTAAGCAGTTTAACAGTTACACTGGCGGGCCCCGGTGGCAATAAATTAATAAAACCAAAACCTTACCTTGACCTGGCCAAGGCTTTCGACTCTGTCAATCACCGTATTCTTATCGGCAGACTCAACAGCCTTAGTTTCTCAAATGTCTGCCTCGCCTGGTTCACCAACTCCTTCTCAGATAGAGTTCAGTGTGGAGGGCCTGTTGTCCGGACCTCTGGCAGTCTCTATGGGGGGTACCACAGGGTTCAATTCTAGGGCCAGGTCACAGTTGTAAATGAGAACTTGTTCTCAACTGGTCTACCTGGGTAAATAAAGGTGAAATAAAAAAAGACCCTAAAGAGTGCTGTTACTGTACTGTAGACCTTCATTGCAAAACAATGTGTTTTAATCAATTATTTGGTGACATGTGAATATATTTAGCATAGATTTATCTAAAAGGGTATCTTTTTAACTTTTCACTATTTTTATGTTCATGAAATTCACTGAGGAGGATGGTCCTCCCCTTCCTCTTCTGAGAAGCTTCCACTGGTGCACATTCTAAAATAAATGAACTAGGTGGGTAGCTAATAGGTGCGACATGTTAGCAAAGTATTAATAAACAAAAAAGCAGATCTCTTAAAAGTTTCCATCATTTTTGTTCTATTATATATTCAATAGGCCATAATTTTGGCCCAATAGGCCTGGCATATTGCAACATTCAAGGAGCTTTCCATTTTGACTTGGTTATTTTGCCTAAAAACCTTTAGGCCTACCTATCCCTGCCCAGCCTGGCAAGAGTGGCCAAAAGGATGTTTAGCATCCCCAGTGGCTTTGCAAGCACAGCGAGGGTATTGTCCACTGCTGGCCTGCTCTCCAGGCACCGTTACATGTGCCAGATGCCACAGACTCTGGCCAAACTCATGTTTCTAAAAATGAATTCTAAGGCACTGAGGCACTGAGCCTAATAAGGCATTTTTTATTTCATTTGTATTTAATTCTTTAATTTAAGTCACAGCCTATTATGTGCAATGATGATTTCTAATGATTTAATTGTATAATGATTTAATACAATGAAATGTTGTTTAAATGCTGATGTTCCTGACTCCCTACCAGCCTAGTGTGTCATACTCACAAATGCTTCACAGTGTATTTCTTTGTAGGCTCTAGCCTTGAAATAATTGTAATAATATAGCCTAAATAATTCATTTTCTCTGGCTCCCTGTCTGGCTCCTGACCTATTTAGAGTGTTTATATGCTGTTTGACGTGACATGTAGCCTATTTGAAATGATGAGTGCATCTTACATTCACCTTTTCATGTTTATTAAAATACTTTTCATTCAAATCATATGGTTTGTTTTCAATACTTCAAAACCAAATGGTAGGTCCAGGTAGTCAAAATAATAGAAGGGTATGGTTAAATTGTGATTTTAATGAATGGCATGAATTTGGAGAGGCAGTTTGTATCCCTGTGAGTGCAGAGTGGTTTTCAGTGGAGCTGTAGGAAAGGATGTGGAGCGCTGGAGCGGTGGAGCGGTGAACACCGCTCCATAAGCGATGAGCAGGATTGCCGACTGCCCAATTCTGCTCAAATACTTTGTAAGGAGTTGGACCTGTGGCAGAAGTTGAACCTGTGGGCGAAAGTTATCCAGTTTGAATCCTGGGCTAGGCACAGGAAAAAAACTGGAGAAATTGATCTGACAAGTCAAAACATTTGGGCCATTGGGCCATTGAGCAAGGCCCTTAACCCACAACATGCTCTGCAAGCAAGTTGAACCTGTGCTCGTCTCTACTGTATGTGTGAGGTCTGCTGTATGTGTGAGGTCTGCTGTATGTGTGAGGTCTGCTGTATGTGTGAGGCTGCGTATGTGTTAGGTCTGCTGTAGTGTGAGTCTGCTGTATGTGTGAGGTCTGCTGTATGTGTGAGGTCTGCTATGTGTCAGGTCTGCTGTAGTGTGATGTCTACTGTATGGTGAGGGTCTTTGTTGCTGTATGTTGAGTCTGCTGTATGTGTGAGTGCTCTGCTAGGTGTGAGGTGCTGCTGTATGTGTGAGGTCTGCTGTATGTGTAGGTCTCCTATGCTGTATGTGAAGTCTGCTGTATGTGTGAGGTCTGCTGTTATGTGTAAGGTCTGCTGTATGTGTGAAGGTCTGCTGTATGTGTGAGGTCTGCTGATGTGTGAGCGTCTGCTGCTATGTGTGAGGTCTGCTGTATGTGTGAGGTCTACTGTATGTGTGAGGTCTGCTGTTTGTTGGGGGTGGAGAATGGAGCGGATGCCTCATTTTTGATGTTCGCTGTAACTAATGGACAAAGTTGTATTGTATTGTATTGCAAAGAAGTCAGACAGAGAGTTGACGTGGGCATCATTCAAACAAAGATGCCACCCTGGCCACCAGTGCATATTTCCAAACTATGTTTGCATATAATGACAAAACATTCTACAAACTATGCTGATATTCTTTTGTCTATTATTTAATTGATTTATTGAATTATATTCTACATCAAAATATATTTTGATGTAGAATATAATTCAATAAATCAATTAAATAATATTCTACATCAAAATATATGTTGGTTCATTGAAGAAGAACCTGTAGGGTTCTATATAGAACTTTGAGGGGTTCCATATATGAAGCAAGCGACAGAACCCTTTATGGTTCTATAAGGAACCTTTTTTTCTAAGAGTGCAGGAAAACAATCTCTCCCTCAATGTCAATAAGACCAAGGAGCTGATCATGGAGTACCGGAAACAGGGGGCGAGCACGCCCCCATCCACATCGACAGGGCTGTAGTGGAGTGGGTCGAGATCTTCAAGTTCCTCAAAATCCGAAGGACTTAAAATGGTCCACACACATGCACACAGTTATGAAGAATGAGCAACAGTGCCTCTTCCCCCTGCGGACAGCAAAGTGCCTCACCATGGCTGAGCTCCCTGTCATCCAGGACTTCTACATCACACGGTTTGAAAGGAAGGCACGGAAAATTATTAAAGACCCCAGCCACCCAAGCCATAGACGGTTCTCTCTACTTACGCATAGCAAGCAGTACTGAAGCAAGAAGTCTGACATCAACAGGCTCTTCAACAGCTTCTATACCCAAGCCATAAGACTGCTAAATAGCTAACAAAATGTCTACACGGACTATCTGCATTGACCCTTTTATTTTATTTTTGCACTCACTATGCACACACAGAGGATAGTACACACATACACACAGACACACACAGACATACACACACACATTCATACTGTCTCTACACGTGCACACACACTCACACTCACATACAATCATCATATGCTGTGGCTACTCTGTTCATCATACATCCTGATGCCTAGTCACCTTACACCTATAGTACACATATCTATCCCTACCACTCCAGTATCCCTTCGCATTGTAAATATGGTATTGGCACTGACCTTGGAACTGACCCTGTATATAGCTTACTTTCTTTCTCATGTTTTTCTTATTTCTATTTCTAGTGCGCTTTTGTCCTAATTTATTTTCTTTTATAGTACTACGGGTATTGATTACTGCATTGTTGGGAAAGAGCTTGCAAGAAAGGCATTTCACTGTACTGTATCAGAGTGGGGGGTGCTAGGCATTTCACTGTACTGTATCAGAGTGGGGGGTGCTAGGCATTTCACTGTACTGTATCAGAGTGGGGGGTGCTAGGCATTTTACTNGGGGGGTGCTAGGCATTTCACTGTACTGTATCAGAGTGGGGGGTGCTAGGCATTTCACTGTACTGTATCAGAGTGGGGGGTGCTAGGCATTGGGGAGAAAAGAATGTAGTGCATCACCCTTGACAGGGTGTGCCAGCGTTTCCACCCCAATGGGTTCCTTTATCACCATGAGGGGGGTGATAAACGAATATGATATACAGTACCAGTCAAAGGTTTGGACACACCTACTCATTCAAGGGTTTTTGTTTATTTTGTACTATTTTCAACATTGTAGAATAATAGTGAAGACATCAAAACTATGAAATAACACATATGGAATCATGTAGTAACTCAAAAAGTGTTAAACAAATCAAAATATATTTTTCTTCAAAGTAGCCACCCTTTGCCTTGATGACAGCTTTGCACAGTCTTGGCAATCTCTCAACCAGCTTCACCTGAAATGCTTTTCCAACAGTTCCCACATATGCTGAGCACTTTATGGCTGCTTTTCCTTCACTCTGTGGTCCAAATCATCCCAAACCATCTCAACTGGGTTGAGGTCTGGGGATTGTGGAGGCTAGGTCATCTGATGCAGCACTACATCACTCTCTTCTTGGTCAAATAGACTTACACAGCCTGGAGGTGTGTGGGTCATTGTTCTGTTGAAAAACAAATGATAGTCCCACTAAGTGCAAACCGGATGGGATGGCGTATCACTGCAGAATGCTGTGGTAGCCAAGTTGGTTAAGTGTGCCTTGAGTTGTAAATAATCCACCGACAGTGTAACCAGCAAAGCACACCCACACCATCACTCTTCCTCCTCCATGCTTCATGGTGGGAACCACACATGCGAAGAGCATCCATTCACCTACTCTGCGTATCACAAAGACACGGAGGTTGGAACCAAAAATCTCAAATTTGGACTCATCAGACCAAAGGACAGATTTCCACTGGTCTAATGTCCATTGCTCGAGTTTCGTGGCCCAATAAAGTCTCTTCTTCTTATTGGTGTCCTTTAGTAGTGGTTTCTTTGCAGCAATTCGACCATGATGGCCTGATTCATGTAGTCTCCTCTGAACAGTTGATGATGAGATGTGTCTGTTACTTGAACTCTGTGAAGCATTTATTTGGGCTGAAATTTCTGAGGCTGGTAACTCTAATGAACTTATCCTCTGCAGCAGAGGTAACTCTGGGTCTTCCTTTCCTGTGGCAGTCCTCCTAAGAGCCAGTTTCATCATAGCGCTTGATGGATTTTGCAACTGCACTTGAAGAAACGTTCAAAGTTCTTAACATTTTCCAGATTGACTGACCTTCATGTCTTAAAGTAATGACGGACTGTCATTTCGCTTTGCTTATTTGAGCTGTTCTTGCCATAATATGGACTTAGTCTTTTACCAAATAGGGCTATATTCTGTATACCACCCCTACCTTGTCACAACAAATCTGATTAGCTCGAACTCATTAAGAAGGAAAGAAATTCTACAAATGATCTTTTAACAAGGCACACCTGTTAATTGAAATGCATTCCAGGTGACTACCTGATGAAGATGGTTGAGAGAAAGCCAACAGTGTGCAAAGCTGTCATCAAGGCAAAGGGTGGCTACTTTGAAGAATCTAAAATATGAAATGTATTTTGATTTGTTTAGCACTTTCTTGGTTACTACATGATTCCATATGTGTTATTTCATAGTTTTGATGTTTTCATTATTATTCTACAATGTAGAAAACAGTAAAAATAAAGAGTTACCCTGGAATGAGTAGTTGTGTCCAAACTTTTGACTGCTACTGTATATATATATATTTTTCGTGCAGTCTGAATCGAGAAAAAGCACGTGGAATCTGATATTTTAAGTCACAATTGAAACCACCTTCACAGGTTGTTTGAAATCAGATGCAAATCTGATTCCTGGCCATGCGACTTGTGTCTGAATAGTTAAATCTGATTTATTTGCCCTCAAGTATTTTTAAGACTTACAGTTGAAGTCGAAAGTTTACATACACCTTAGCCAAATACATTTAAACTCAGTTTTTCACAATTCCTGACATTTAATCAAGGTAGAAATTCCCTGTTTTAGGTCCGTTAGGATCACCACTTCATTTTAAGGATGTGAAATGTCAGAATAATAGTAGAGAGAATGATTTATTTCAGCTTTTATTTCTTTCATCACATTCCCAGTGGGTCAGAAGTTTACATACACTCAATTAGTATTTGGTAGCATTGCCTTTAAATTGTTTAACTTGGGTCAAACTATTTTGGGTAGCCTTCCACAAGCTTCCCACAATAAGTTGGGTGAATTTTGGCTCATTCCTCATGACAGAGCTGGTGGAACTGAGTCAGGTTTGTAGGCCTCCTTGCTCGCACACGCTTTTTCAGTTCTGCCCACAAATTTTCTATAGGAAAGAGGTCAGGGCTTTGTGATGGCCACTCCAATACCTTGACTTCGTTGTCCTTAAGCCATTTTGCCACAACTTTGGAAGTATGCTTGGGGTCATTGTCCATTTGGAAGACCCATTTGCGACCAAGCTTTAACTTCCTGACTGATGTCTTGAGATGTTGCTTCAATATATCCACATAATTTTCCTACCTCATGATGCAATCTATTTTGTGAAGTGCACCAGTCACTCCTGCAGCACCCCAACAACATGGTGCTGCCACTCCCGTGCTTCACGGTTGGGATGGCGTTCTTCGGCTTGCAAGCTTCCCACTTTCTCCTCCAAACGTAACGATGGTCATTATGGCCAAACAGTTCTATTTTAGTTTCATCAGACCAGAGGACATTTCTCCAAAATGTACGAACTTTGTCCCCATGTGTGGTTGCACACCGTAGTGTGGCTTTTTTTATGGCGGTTTGGAGCAGTGGCTTCTTCCTTGCTGAGCGGCCTTGCTGAGCGGTTATGTCGATATAGGACTCGTTTTACTGTGGATATAAATACCTTTGTACCTGTTTCCTCCAGCATCTTTACAAGGTCCTTTGCTGTTGTTCTGGGATTGATTTGCATTTTTCGTACCAAAGTACATTCATCTCTAGGAAACAGAACGCATCTCCTTCCTGAGGAGTATGACGGCTGCGTGGTCGCATGGTGTTTATACTTGCGTACTATCGTTTATATAGATGAACGTGGTACCTTCAGGCGTTTGGAAATTGCTCCCAAGGATGAACCAGACTTGTGAAGGACTACCATTTTTTGGCTGATTTCTTTTGATTTTCCCATGATGTCAAGCAAAGAGGCACTGAGTTTGAAGGTAGGCCTTGAAATACATCCACAGGTACACCTCCAATTGACTCAAATTACGTCAAATAGCCTATCAGAAACGTATAAAGCCATAACCTTTCTGAACCACCCATCCCGGATCCGGGATAATTGTCATCAGAAACGCTGACTAGCATAGCCTAGCCTAGCGCCACAGGTATATAATATAATTTCATGGATTCACAAGTGCAATATTGCAAAACACAGCTTAGCCTTTTGTTAATCCATCTGTCGTCTCAGATTTTGAAATTATGCTTTACAGCGAAAGCAATACAAGCGTTTGTTTATCGATCGCTCGACAAAACAATAAGTACACCTAGCATCAGGTAACTTGGTCACGGAAATCAGAAAAGCAATCAAATTAATCGTTTACCTTTGATGATCTTTGGATGTTTTCACTCACGAGACTCCCAGTTAGACCACAAATGTTCCTTTTGTTCCATAAAGATATTGTTTATATCCAAATACCTCTGTTAGTTTGATGCATTATGCCCAGGAATCCACCGGAAAGAGTGGTCGCGACAACGCCGCCAAAAATTAAAAAATATATCCATAATGTCCACAGAAACATGTCAAACGTTTTTTATAATCCATCCTCAGTGTGTTTTTCAAATATCTATTCGATAATATATCAACCGGGACAGTTGGCTTTTCACTAGGACCAGGAGTAACAATGGCTGCCTTTCTCTTTTGCGCACAAGTCACTCTGAGAGCCCCCACCTATCCACTTACGCAATGTGGTCATTCACGCTCATTCTTCAAAATAAAAGCCTGAAACTATGTCTAAAGGCTGTTGACACCTTAGGGAAGCCATAGAAAAAGAAGTCTGATGGATATCCCTTTATATGGGCAATAGGGATGCATGGGAACAGAGAGGTTTCAAGAACAGGGGCACTTCCTGATTGGATTTTCCTCAGGTTTTATCCTGCAATATCAGTTCTGTTTAACTCACAGACAAAAAATTTACAGTTTTGGAAACTTCAGAGTGTTTTCTATCCTAATCTGACAATTATATGCATATTTTAGTTTCGGGGCCTGAGAATTAGGCAGTTTCAAATGGGTACGTTTTTTACCCAAAAACGAAAATATCGCCCCCTAGTCTTAAGAAGATAACATCATTTTCTGGAATTTCCCAAGCTGTTTAGTGTATGTAAACTTCTGACCCACTGGTATTGAGATACAGTGAAATAATCTGTCTACAAACAATTGTTAGAAAAATACTTGTGTCATACACAAAGTAGATGTCCTAACCGACTTGCCAAAACTATAGCTTGTTAACAAGACATTTGTGGAGTGGTTGAAAAATTAGTTTAATGACTCCAACCTAAGTGTATGTAAACTTCCGACTTCAACTGTAGAATTCAAGATATATTAGATCAAATCCACACAGGAACTATTATTTTAGGCAGAAAAATGTAATCTCTACAAATATATTACAGGACACCTGGAGATATACAAGAATTAACAAAATAATTGTTTCTAAATGCACTCAACAATTTACTGGATTAAATAATGTACGATATAGTGATATCGGATCATTCTTCGGTATCATGCTTGATTACACCAATAAAAAATACACTTAGCGACAGAATTTGGAGAATGAACAGAGCGCATCTTCTGGACCCGAAATGTATTAAATACATAAAACAAAAAAATAAAAACCTTTAAAACTTATTCTTAATAGGGGGGCGCTGTTTTCACTTTGGAAAAAATCGTGCCCAAATTAAACGGCCTTGTACTCTGTTCTAGATCATACAATATGCATATTATTATTACTATTGGATAGAAAACACTCTGAGGTTTCTAAAACTGTTTGAATTATATCTGTGAGTAAAACAGAACTCATTTGGCAGCAAACTTCCAGACAGGAAGTGAAAATTCTGAAAAAGGGGCTCTGTGTCAGGGCCTGCCTATTCAACTAGCTTATATTTATGGATCTGTATGCACTTCATACGCCTTCCACTAGATGTCAACAGGCAGTAGAAGGTTGAATGGGGTGTCTAGCTTGATGTGAGGCCGAATGAGAGCTTTTGGAGTGACAGGTCCGCTCTTTTGTCAGTTTTCAACTGCGCGCCGGGGAACCTCACATTGTCTTCTGAAAAGCGTTCGGTATACACGACGAAATTGCTGCGGCTCTGATTTTATTGGATACATATGAGAAGAACATCATAAAGTAGGATTTTTCAACCGAGTTTGACCAGTTTATTCAACGTTTATTGGGACTTTTGGAATTTTCGTTCCAGGCGCAAACATTTCTTGGACACGTGAGCTCCACATGGCTAGCCAAAGTTGCTAATTCGACAGAAGAAATGGACATTCTAAAACCAAACAACTATTATTCTGGAACTAGGACTCCTTGCACAACATTCTGATGGAAGATCATCAAAAGTAAGAGAATATTTATGATGTTATTTCGTATTTTTGTGTATATGTTGGCTCCAACAAGGCGGAGAGTAGGTGAGCGCTGTCTCACAATAATGCATGCTGTATGTGCTTAGTAAAGTTATTTTTAAAAATCTAACACAGCGGTTGCATTAAGAACCAGTGTATCTTTCATTTGCTGCGTACAACATGTATTTTTTTGTAAAGAATTTATGATGAGTTCTTTGGTTAGATTAGGTGACTGTCCAAAATATCTCTGGACATTTTGGTGTATTGTTGCTACGTATTCACAATGTAAAACCACGATTTGCAGCTCTAAATATGCAAATTTTCGAACAAAACATAAATGCATTGTATGAGACATGATGTTATAAGACTGTCATCTGATGAAGTTGTCCAAAGGTTAGTGATTAATTTTATCTCTATTGCTGTTTTTGTTGAAAGCTATGTTGGCGGTGAATAAATGGCTTTTGTGTGTTTGGCTATTGTGGTGAGCTAATATAATATATATTGTGTTTTCGCTGTAAACACCAAAAAATTGCAAATATTGGCTGGATTCAAAAAGTAAGAGCGTCTGCTAAATGACTTAAATGTCAATGTAAATGTTTATCTTTCATTTGCTGTACACCATGTATTTTTCATAAATGGTTTTATGATGAGTATTTTAATATTATTTCACGTTGCTCTCTGTAATTATTCTGCTGTTTGGTGCTATTTTTGATGGTTGGCTGCAATGTAAAACTACGATTTATACTCAAATATTGCACATTCGACAAAACATAAATGTATGGTATAACAATGATGTTTATAAAGGACTGTCATCTGATGAAGTTGTTCAAGGTTAGTGATACATTTTATCTCTATTTGTGGGTTTTGTGAAAGCTACCTATGTGGTGGAAACATGGTGAAAACATGGCGTTGTGTGTTTGGCTATTGTGGTGAGCTAATATAAATACATATTGTGTTTTCGCTGTAAAACATTAAAAAAATCGGAAATGATGGCTGGATTCACAAGATGTTTATCTTTAATTTGCTGTATTGGACTTGTGATTTCATGAAATTATATTATATGATATCCCTGTCCTGTCAGCTTTTTTGATGAGGAGGATCCCGGATCCGGGAGGGAGACTCGTTAGAGGTTTAACATTACAAATGTAGACATAGAGGACAGAGAAAAGCCGTCCTGCAATACAATTTGGGATGCTTTTAAGGCGTACATTATGGGAATGATTATCTCCTACTCTGCAACATTTTAATCAGATTGTTTTTATCACTGTCTTTAAAAAATCTTTACAAGGTAAAGAATAAAATACAATTTCTGAACTTAAGCAGGAATATGATCTTTTACTTTTGAAGAGAGCCAACAACTACAGGTTAAACTCAAATAAAGCATACTACTTACAAATAAACCTGTTAAATATCTCGCAGCTCTCACAAAATGAATACATGCTAAACCAGTTATCATTTTAAAAGATAAAAATACAAAAGCGGTAATTATAAGCAACCCAATTAAAGACAATTTAAAAAACTTTTTTGAAAATGTATATACTGTAAATCAGAATTAAACAACAGTTGGACGGATCCTATAGCCTTAGGTTTATGAATTGATACGCAAAACAACGCCGGATTCAAAACTTCCAATTTTTCAATTTAAATTACTATACAAAATTCTTGCAACTAATATAATGTTATATATATGGGGGATACAATCTTCACAACTCTGCAGATTCTGCTGTGAAGAGGCAGAGTCATTGGATCATTTATTTTGGTATTGTCCATATGTAGCTCATTTTTGGTCACAGGTCCAGGAATGGCTGAAGAATTGCAACATTTGCCTAGAACTAACGCTACAGATAGCAATACTGGGTGATTTGAAAAGCCATAGTCAATCAATCAATAATATAATAATTATTTTAGCAAATAAAAGTATTTTTAATTTACAATCTGTAGAAGCTATGAGAATAGGAAGGTTCAATTCTTTTGTGAAGCATCACAGCACAGTTGAAAAATATATGGCAAATAGAAATCCGAAATGGATGATGTTGAGAGATAGATGGGAGGGTTGAATGGAGCTGAAGGGTGGGACTAATAACAAGATAAACAATGTAAAACATACAGGATCTGTAAAATGTATATAGGTTCGGAACTTTTGTGAAATAGCACAGTTACAAATAGAAATCAAACTGGATGGACATCATAAATAGAGGAAGGACTAAGAACAAACAAGAGAGAACTATTGTAAAGTAGACTGTGTCTGTAAAATGTGTATAATCAAATCAAGTTTCAAATCAAGTTTATTTTATATAGCCCTTCGTACATCAGCTAATATCTCGAAGTGCTGTACAGAAACCCAGATGGAAAAAAGCTGTCCTTGAAACAGTCTTGATATGTTCGTGCAAAAGAGAGGATCAGGGTCAAGAGTAACGCCGAGGTCCTTCAAGTTTTTATTGAACGAGTTACAACCATCAAGATGATTGTCAGATTTAACAGAAGATCTCTTTGTTTCTTGGGACCTAGAACAAGCATCTCTGTTTTGTCCGAGTTTAAAAGTAGAAAGTTTGCAGCCATCCACTTCCTTATGTCTGAAACACAGGCTTCTAGCGAGGGCAATTTGAGGCTTCACCATGTTTTCATTGAAATGTACAGCTGTGTGTCATCCGCATAGCAGTGAAAGTTAACATTATGTTTTCGAATAACATCCCCAAGAGGTAAAATATATAGTGAAAACAATAGTGGTCCTAAAACGGAACCTTGAGGAACACCGAAATGTACAGTTGATTTGTCAGAGACAAACATTCCCAGAGACAAACTGATATCTTTTCCGACAGGTAAGATCTAAACCAGGCCAGAACTTGTCCGTGTAGACCAATTTGGGTTTCCAGTCTCTCCAAAAGAAGGTTGTGATCATGGTGTCAAAGCAGCACTAAGGTCTAGTAGCACGAGGACAGATGCAGAGCCCTCGGTCTGACGCATATAAAAGGTCATTTACCACCTTCACAAGTGCAGTCTCAGTGCTATGATGGGTCTAAAACCAGACTGAAAGCATTTCGTATACATTGTTTGTCTTCAGGAAGGCAGTGAGTTGCTGCGCAACAGCTTTTTCAAAATTTTTTGAGAGGAATGGAAGATTCGATATAGCCGATAGTTTTTATATTCTGGGTCAAGGTTGCTTTTCAAGAGAGGCTTTATTACTGCCACTTTTAGTGAGTTTGGTACACATCCGCGTGGATAGAGAGCCGTTTATTATGTTCAACATATGAGGGCCAAGCACAGGAAGCAGCTCTTTCAGTAGTTTAGTAGGAATAGGATCCAGTATGCAGCTAGAAGTTTAGAGGCCATGATTATTTTCATCATTTTGTCAAGAGATATAGTACTAAAACACTTGAGTGTCTCCCTTGATCCTAGGTCCTGGCAGAGTTGTGCAGACTCAGGACAATTGAGCTTTGGAGAATACGCAGATTTAAAGAGGAGTCCATAATTTGCTTTCTAATGATCATGATCTTTCTCAAGAAAGTTCATGAATTTATTACTGCTGAAGTGAAAGCCATCCTCTCTTGGGGAATGCTGCTTTTTAGTTAGCTTTGCAACAGTATCAAATTTTTTTTGGGATTGTTCTTATTTTCCTCAATTAAGTTGGAAAAGTAGGATGATCGAGCAGCAGTGAGGGCTCTTCGGTACTGCACGGTACTGTCTTTCCAAGCTAGTCGGAAGACTTCCAGTTTGTGTGGCGCCATTCCGTTCCAATTTTCTGGAAGCTTGCTTCAAAGCTCGGGTATTTTCTGTATACCAGGGAGCTAGTTCTTATGACAAATGTTTTTCGTTTTAGGGGTGCAACTGCATCTAGGGTATTGCGCAAGGTTAAATGATTGCCTCAGTTAGGTGGTTAACTGATTTCTGCCTCTGACATCCTTGGGTAGGCAGAAGAGTCTGGAAGGCATCAAGGAATTTTTGTGTTGTCTAGAATTTATAGCACGACTTTTGATGGTGCTTGGTTGGGGTCTGAGCAGATTATTTGTTGCGATTGCAAACGTAATAAAATGGTGGTCCGACAGTCCAGGTATGAGGAAAAACATTAAGATCTACAACATTTTTCCATGGGACAAAACTAGGTCCAGAGTATGACTGTGGCAGTGAGTAGGTCCAGAGACATGTTGGACAAAACCCACTGAGTCGATGATGGCTCCGAAAGACTTTTGGAGTGGGTCTGTGGACTTCTCCATATGAATATTAAAATCACCAAAAATTAGAATATGATTCTGCTATGACTACCAAGGTCTGATAGAATTCAGGGAACTCAGAGAGGAACGCTGTATATGGCCCAGGAGGCCTATAAACAGTGGCTATAAAAATGATTGAGTAGGCTGCATAGATTTCATGACTAGAAGCTCAAAAGACGAAAACGTCATTTTTTTTTGTAAATTGAAATTTGCTATCGTAAATGTTAGCAACACCTCCGCCTTTGCGGGATGCACGGGGATATGGTCACTAGTGTAACCAGGAGGTGAGGCCTCATTTAACACAGTAAATTCATCAGGCTTAAGCCATGTTTCAGTCAGGCCAATCACATCAAGATTATGATCAGTGATTAGTCATTGACTATAACTGCCTTTGAAGTGAGGGATCTAACATTAAGTAACCCTATTTTGAGATGTGAGGTATCACGATCTCTTTCAATAATGGCAGGAATGGAGGAGGTCTTTATCCTAATGAGATTGCTAAGCGAACACCGCCATGTTTAGTTTTGCCCAACCTAGGTCGGGGCACAGACACAGTCTCAATGGGGATGGCTGAGCTGACTACACTGACTTGTGCTATTGGCAGACTCCACTAAGCTGGCAGGTTGGCTAACAGCCTGCTGCCTGGCCTGCACCCTATTTCATTGTGGAGCTAGTGGAGTTAGAGCCCTATCTATGTTTGTAGATAAGTGAAGACACCCTCCAGCTAGGATGGAGTCCGTCACTCCTCAGCAGGTCAGGCTTGGTCCTGTTTGTGGGTGAGTCCCAGAAAGAGGGCCAATTATCTACAAATTCTATCTTTGGGAGGGCAGAA